>NC_050069.1:4148860-4366180 GCF_009764565.3 Dermochelys coriacea | reverse complement strand
CAGAGGACAGACAGACAGACAGCCGGGGTTGGGCAGAGGACAGACAGACGGACACCCCGGGGGGGGGAGGGGTGGACAGACAGACAGACAGCAGGGGGGGGGGGGAGTAGGACAGACAGACAGACAGCCGGGGGCGGGGGCAAGAGGAAGACAGACGGACAGCCGGGGCGGGGGCAGAGGACAGACAGACAGACAGCCGGGGGCGGGGGCAGAGGACAGACAGACGGACAGCCGGGGGCGGGGGCAGAGACAGACAGACGGACAGCCGGGGTTGGGGCAGAGGACAGACAGACAGACAGCCGGGGGCGGGGGGAGTGGGACAGACAGACAGACAGCCGGGGGGCGGGGGAGTGGGACAGACAGACAGACAGCCGGGGGGCGGGGGGAGTGGGACAGACAGACGGACAGCCGGGGGCGGGGGGGAGAGGACAGACAGACAGACAGCGGGGGGGGGGGGTAGTGGGACAGACAGACGGACAGCCGGGGGCGGGGGCAGAGGACAGACAGAGGACAGCCGGGGGCGGGGGGATGGGACAGACAGACAGACAGCCCGGGGGGGGGGCAGAGGACAGACAGACAGACAGCCGGGGGGGGGCAGAGGACAGACAGACGGACAGCCGGGGGCGCGGGGAGTGGGACAGACAGACAGACAGACAGACAGCCGGGGGTGGGGGCAGAGGACAGACAGACAGCGGGCGGGGGGGGGTGGGACAGACAGACAGACAGGGGGGCGGGGGCAGAGGGCCAGACAGACGGACAGCCGGGGGCGGGGGGAGTGGACAGACAGACAGACAGCGGGGGGCGGGGGCAGAGGACAGACAGACAGACAGCCGGGGGCGGGGGGAGTGGGACAGACAGACGGACAGCCGGGGGCGGGGGGGAGTGGGACAGACAGACAGACAGCCGGGGCGGGGGCAGAGGACAGACGACGGACAGCCGGGGGCGGGGGGAGTGGGACAGAGAGACAGACAGCCGGGGGCGGGGGCAGAGGACAGACAGACAGACAGCCGGGGGCGGGTGAGAGGACAGACAGACGGACAGCCGGGGACGGAGGGAGTGGGACAGACAGACGGACAGCCGGGGGCGGGGGGGAGTGGGACAGACAGACAGACAGCCGGGGTTGGGGCAGAGGACAGACAGACAGACAGCCGGGGGCGGGGGAGTGGGACAGACAGACGGACAGCCGGGGGCGGGGGCAGTAGGACAGACGGACAGACAGCCGGGGGCGGGGGCAGAGGACAGACAGACGGACAGCCGGGGGCGGGGGGAGTAGGACAGACAGACGGACAGCTGGGGGCGGGGGCAGAGGACAGACAGACAGACAGCCGGGGGCGGGGGCAGGGACAGACAGACAGACAGCCGGGGGCGGGGACAGAGGACAGACAGACAGACAGCCGGGGCGGGGGGAGTGGGACAGACAGACAGACAGCCGGGGCGGGGGCAGAGGACAGACAGACAGCCGGGGGCGGGGGGGAGTGGGACAGACAGACGGACAACCGGGGGCGGGGGGAGTAGGACAGACAGACGGACAGCGGGGGCGGGGGGGGGACAGACAGACAGACAGCCGGGGGCGGGGGCAGAGACAGACAGACAGACAGCCGGGGGCGGGGGCAGAGGACAGACAGGACAGACAGCCGGGGGCGGGGGCATAGGACAGACAGACGAACAGCCGGGGTTGGGGCAGAGGACAGACAGACAGCCAGCCGGGGGCGGGGGGGAGTAGGACAGACAGACGGACAGCCGGGGGCGGGGGGGAGTAGGACAGACAGACGGACAGCCGGGGGCGGGGGCAGAGGACAGACAGGACAGACAGCCGGGGGCGGCGGGGAGTGGGACAGACAGACGGACAGCCGGGGGCGGGGGCAGAGGACAGACAGACGGACAGCCGGGGGCGGGGGGAGTGGGACAGACAGACAGGACAGCCGGGGGCGGGGGCCAGAGGACAGACAGACGGACAGCCGGGGTTGGGGGCAGAGGACAGACAGACAGACAGCCGGGCGCGGGGGGAGTGGGACAGACAGACGGACAGCCGGGGGCGGGGGGAGTAGGGACAGACAGACGGACAGCCGGGGGCGGGGGCAGAGGGACAGACAGACGGACAGCCGGGTTCGGGGGCAGAGGACAGACAGACAGGACAGCCGGGGGCGGGGCAGAGGACAGACAGACAGACAGCCGGGGGCGGGGGCAGAGGACAGACAGACGGACAGCCGGGGGCGGGGGGAGTGGGACAGACAGATGGACAGCCGGGGGCGGGGGCAGAGGGACAGACAGACAGACAGCCGGGGGCGGGGGCAGAGGACAGACAGACGGACAGCCGGGGGCGGGGGGGAGTGGGACAGACAGACAGACATCCGGGGGCGGGGGCAGAGGACAGACAGACGGACAGCCGGGGGCGGGGGGGAGTGGGACAGATAGACAGACAGCCGGGGGCGGGGGGAGTGGGACAGACAGACAGACAGCCGGGGGCGGGGGCAGAGGACAGACAGACAGCCGGGGGCGGGGGCAGAGGACAGACAGACGGACAGACGGGGGCTGGGGCAGAGGACAGACAGACGGACAGCCGGGGGTGGGGGAGTGGGACAGACAGACAGACAGCCGGGGGCGGGGGCAGACGACAGACAGACGGACAGCTGGGGGCGGGGGGGAGTGGGACATACAGACAGACAGGCGGGGGCGGGGGCAGAGGACAGACAGACAGACAGCGGGGGCGGGGGGAGTGGGACAGACAGACGGACAGCCGGGGGCGGGGGGAGTAGGACAGACAGACAGACAGCCGGGGCGGGGGCAGAGGACAGACAGACGGACAGCCGGGGGCGGGGGCAGAGGACAGACAGACAGACAGCCGGGGGCGGGGGCAGAGGGACAGACAGACGGACAGACGGGGAGGGGGGGAGTGGGACAGACAGACAGACAGCCGGGGCGGGGGCAGAGGACAGACAGACAGGACAGCCGGGGTTGGGGCAGAGGACAGACAGACAGACAGCCGGGGGGGGGGAGTGGGAGAGACAGACGGACAGCCGGGGGCGGGGGCAGAGGACAGACAGACAGGACAGCCGGGGGCGGGGGGGGAGTGGGACAGACAGACGGACAGCCGGGGGCGGGGGCAGAGGACAGACAGAACGACAGCCGGGGGCGGGGGGCAGAGGACAGACAGACGGACAGCCTGGGGGCGGGGGGAGTGGGACAGACAGACAGACAGCCGGGGGCGGGGGGCAGAGGCCAGACAGACAGACAGCCGGGGGCGGGGGAGTGGGACAGACAGACGGACAGCCGGGGGCGGGGCAGAGGACAGACAGACGGACAGCCGGGGCGTGGGGCAGAGGACAGACAGACGGACAGCCGGGGGCGGGGGGAGGGGGACAGACAGACAGACAGCCGGGGGCGGGGGCAGAGGACAGACAGACAGACGGACAGCCGGGGGCGGGGGCAGAGGACAGACAGAAGACAGCCGGGGGCGGGGGGCAGAGGACAGACAGACGGACAGCCGAGGGCGGGGGGAGTGGGACAGACAGACAGACAGCCGGGGGCGGGGGCAGAGGACAGACAGACGGACAGCTGGGGGGCAGGGGCGGAGGACAGACAGACAGACAGCCGGGGGCGGGGGGAGTAGGACAGACAGACAGACAGCTGGGGGGCGGGGGCAGAGGACAGACAGACAGACAGCCGGGGGCGGGGGGAGTGGGACAGACAGACAGGACAGCCGGGGGCGGGGGCAGAGGACAGACAGACGGACAGCCGGGGGCGGGGGCAGAGAACAGACAGACAGACAGCCGGGGGCGAGGGGAGTGGGACAGACAGACAGACAGCCGGGGGCGGGGGGAGTAGGACACACAGACAGACAGCCGGGGGCAGGGGCGGAGGACAGACAGACAGACAGCCGGGGGGCGGGGGCAGAGGACAGACAGACAGACAGCCGGGGGCGGGGGTAGAGGACAGACAGACAGACAGCCGGGGGCGGGGGGAGTGGGACAGACAGACAGGACAGCCGGGGGCGGGGGCAGAGGACAGACAGACGGACAGCCGGGGGCGGGGGGAGGGGACAGACAGACAGACAGCCGGGGGCGGGGCAGAGGACAGACAGACAGACAGCCGGGGGCGGGGGAGAGTGGGACAGACAGACAGACAGCCGGGGTTGGGGCAGAGGACAGACAGACAGACAGCTGGGGGGCGGGGGCGTAGGACAGACAGACAGACAGCCGGGGGCGGGGGGAGTGGGACAGACAGACAGACAGCCGGGGGCGGGGGCAGTGGGACAGACAGACAGACAGCCGGGGGGGGGGGCAGTGGGACAGACAGACCGACCGCCGGGGGCGGGGGCAGAGGACAGACAGACGGACAGCGGGGGCGGGGGGAGTGGGACAGACAGACGGACAGCCGGGGGCTGGGGCAGAGGACAGACAGACAGACAGCCGGGGTTGGGGCAGAGGACAGACACACAGACAGCCGGGGGCGGGGGCAGAGGACAGACAGACGGACAGCGGGGGCGGGGGGGAGTCGGACAGACAGACAGACAGCGGGGGGGGGGGGCCGAGAGGACAGACAGACAGCCGGAGGCGGGGGGAGTGGGACAGACAGCGGACAGCGGGGGCGGGGGCAGAGGACAGACAGACAGACAGCCGGGGACGGGGGGAGTGGGACAGACAGACAGACAGCCGGGGGCGGGGGGGAGTAGGACACACAGACAGACAGCCGGGGGCAGGGGCGGAGGACAGACAGACAGACAGCCGGGGGCGGGGGGCAGGAGGACAGACAGACAGACAGCCGGGGGCGGGGGTAGAGGACAGACAGACAGACAGCCGGGGGCGGGGGGAGTGGGACAGACAGACAGACAGCCGGGGGCGGGGGCAGAGGACAGACAGACGGACAGCCGGGGGCGGGGGGAGTGGGACAGACAGACAGACAGCCGGGGGCGGGGGCAGAGGACAGACAGACAGACAAGCCGGGGGCGGGGGGAGAGTGGGACAGACAGACAGACAGCCGGGGTTGGGCAGAGGACAGACAGACAGACAGCTGGGGGGCGGGGGCGTAGGACAGACAGACAGACAGCCGGGGCGGGGGGGAGTGGGACAGACGACAGACAGCCGGGGGCGGGGGCAGTGGGACAGACAGACAGACAGCCCGGGGGCGGGGGCAGTGGGACAGACAGACCAACAGCCGGGGGCGGGGGCAGAGGACAGACAGACGGACAGCCGGGGGCGGGGGGAGTGGGACAGACAGATAGACAGCCGGGGGCGGGGGCAGAGGACAGACAGACAGACAGCCGGGGTTGGGGCAGAGGACAGACACACAGACAGCCGGGGGCGGGGGCAGAGGACAGACAGACGGACAGCCGGGGGCGGGGGGGAGTCGGACAGACAGACAGACAGCCGGGGGCGGGGGCAGAGGACAGACAGACAGCCGGAGGCGGGGGGGAGTGGGACAGACAGACGGACAGCCGGGGGCGGGGGGCAGAGGGACAGACAGACAGACAGCCGGGGGCGGGGGCACAGGACAGACAGACGGACAGCCGGGGGCGGGGGCAGAGGACAGACAGACAGACAGCCGGGGGCGGGGGGAGTCGGACAGACAGACAGACAGCTGGGGGCGGGGGGCAGAGGACAGACAGACGGACAGCCGGGGGCGGGGCAGAGGACAGACAGACAGACAGCCGGGGGCGGGGGGGAGTGGGACAGACAGACGGACAGCCGGGGGCGGGGTCAGAGGACAGACAGACGGAGAGCCGGGGGCGGGGGGAGTGGGACAGACAGACAGACAGCCAGGGGGCGGGGGCAGAGGACAGACAGACGGACAGCCGGGGGCGGGGGGGAGTGGGACAGACAGACAGACAGCGGGGGCGGGGGCAGAGGACAGACAGACAGACAGCCGGGGGCGGGGGGAGTGGGACAGACAGACAGACAGCCGGGGGCGGGGGCACAGGACAGACAGACGGACAGCGGGGGCGGGGGCAGAGGACAGACAGACAGACAGCGGGGGCGGGGGGGAGTCGGACAGACAGACAGACAGCCTGGGGGCGGGGGCAGAGGACAGACAGACGGACAGCCGGGGGCGGGGGCAGAGGACAGACAGACAGACAGCCGGGGGCGGGGGGAGTGGGACAGACAGACGGACAGCCGGGGGCGGGGTCAGAGGACAGACAGACGGAGAGCCGGGGGCGGGGGGAGTGGGACAGACAGACAGACAGCGGGGGCGGGGGCAGAGGACAGACAGACGGACAGCCGGGGCGGGGGGAGGGGGACAGACAGACAGACAGCCGGGGGCGGGGGCAGAGGACAGACAGACAGACAGCCGGGGGCGGGGGGAGTGGGACAGACAGACAGACAGCCGGGGTTGGGGCAGAGGACAGACAGACAGACAGCCGGGGGCGGGGGGAGTGGGACAGACAGACAGACAGCTGGGGGGCGGGGGCGGAGGACAGACAGACAGACAGCTGGGGGGCGGGGGCGGAGGACAGACAGACAGACAGACGGGGGCGGGGGGAGTGGGACAGACAGACGACAGCCGGGGTTGGGGCAGAGGACAGACAGACAGACAGCCGGGGGCGGGGGGAGTGGGACAGACAGACAGACAGCCGGGGGCGGGGGCGGAGGACAGACAGACAGACAGCCGGGGGTGGGGGCAGAGGAGAGACAGACAGACAGCTGGGGGGCAGGGGCGGAGGACAGACAGACAGACAGCCGGGGGCGGGGGGAGAGGACAGACAGACAGATAGCCGGGGGCGGGGACAGAGGACAGACAGACAGACAGCCGGGGGCGGGGGGCAGAGGACAGACAGACAGACAGCCGGGGGCGGGGGGAGTGGGACAGACAGACGGACAGCCGGGGGCGGGGGGAGTGGGACAGACAGACGGACAGCCGGGGGCGGGGGGAGTGGGACAGACAGACAGACAGCCGGGGGCGGGGGGCAGAGGACAGACAGAGAGACAGACAGCCGGGGGCGGGGAGAGTAGGACAGACAGACAGACAGCCGGGGGGCAGGGGCGGAGGACAGACAGACAGACAGCCGGGGGCGGGGGGAGTGGGACAGACAGACAGACAGCCGGGGGCGGGGGCAGAGGACAGATAGACAGACAGCCGGGGGCGGGGGCAGAGGACAGACAGACGGACAGCTGGGGGGCAGGGGCAGAGGACAGACAGACAGACAGCCGGGGGCGGGGGGCAGAGGACAGACAGACAGACAGCCGGGAGCGGGGGGAGTGGGACAGACAGACAGACAGCCGGGGGCAGAGGACAGACAGATGGACAGCCGGGGGGCAGGGGCGGAGGACAGACAGACAGACAGCCGGGGGCGGGGGCAGAGGACAGACAGACGGACAGCCGGGGGCGGGGGGAGTGGGACAGACAGACGGACAGCCGGGGGCGGGGGGAGTGGGACAGACAGACAGGACAGCCGGGGGCGGGGGCAGAGGACAGACAGACGGACAGCCGGGGGCGGGGGCAGAGGACAGACAGACGGACAGCCGGGGGTGGGGGCAGAGGAGAGACAGACAGACAGCTGGGGGGCAGGGGCGGAGGACAGACAGACAGACAGCCGGGGGCGGGGGCGGAGGACAGACAGACAGACAGCTGGGGGCGGGGACAGAGGACAGACAGACGGACAGCCGGGGGCGGGGGCGGAGGACAGACAGACAGACAGCCGGGGGTGGGGGCAGAGGAGAGACAGACAGACAGCTGGGGGGCAGGGGCGGAGGACAGACAGAGAGACAGCCGGGGGCGGGGGGAGTGGGACAGACAGACAGATAGCCGGGGGCGGGGACAGAGGACAGACAGACAGACAGCTGGGGGGCAGGGGCGGAGGACAGACAGACAGACAGCCGGGGGCGGGGGCAGAGGACAGACAGACGGACAGCCGGGGGCGGGGGCGGAGGACAGACAGACAGACAGCCGGGGGTGGGGGCAGAGGAGAGACAGACAGATAGCCGGGGGCGGGGGCAGAGGACAGACAGACGGACAGCTGGGGGGCAGGGGTGGAGGACAGACAGACAGACAGGCGGGGTGGGGGCAGCGGGACAGACAGAAGGTACAGTTGGGGCGGGGCAGAGAGGGACAGACAGACAGGGGCGGGGGCAGAGGACAGACGGGGGTGGGGGCAGCAGGGCAGACAAACAGACAGCCGGGGCGGGGGCAGTGGGATGGACAGAGGGGACCGGTGGGGCTGGGGCAGAGAGGAGACAGACAGATGGACAGATAGACAGCCCGGAGCAGGGACAGCGGGACAGATGAGCGGGGGAGAGGGAGCTGGAGAGAGGGGACCGGTAGGGCAGAGCGGAGCGGACGGATAGACACACAGACAACTGGAGGGAAAGACAGTAGGACAGACATACCACTGAAAAGAGAGACAAACAGACCTGGGGATACAGATGGACTCACGGACACGCTGATCTTCATGAAGCATTAATACTATTTCGCTCTGACATGGCATTTGTCGCCCCCGTGCCCACCATGTACAGGGATTTGTGCAGCTGGACAGACACACGGACACGGACCCCTCTCCCCACAAGGGTACTTTTTACTGTCCAGGCTTATACTTCTTTAGCCATCCCTGTTCTGAAATGAAGAAAAGGAGGACTTGTGGCACCTTAGAGACTAACACATTTATTTGAGCATAAGCTTTGCATGCATCCGATGAAGTGAGCTGTAGCTCACGAAAGCTTATGCTCAAATAAATGTGTTAGTCTCTAAGATGCCACAAGTCCTCCTTTTCTTTTTGCGAATACAGACTGACACGGCTGCTTCTTTGAAACCTGCTACTTTGAAACCTTTGAAACAGTCCCCCAGGGGAAGCCAAGACTGGAACTGCTCCCCTGAACTCCACCTGGCCCGATGCTTTAGGAATGAGGACTCCACCTTGGCACCTGAGCCTGCAAGCCACCGTGCCCAAGCTGACCCCTGCACCCGGCTCAGGGGTCAGCCTGGCCAAAGCTGCTTGCAGAATTGGGGCCCTAGATTGAGGCCTTTTAAGTGAGTACTACAGAGAATGTACCTGCGTAGCTACAGGTTGGCATAGCCCCATAGTGTAGATGCAGCCTACGCCAACAGAAGGGTTTTTTCTCTTGGTGCAGGAACACCACCACCCTGACTGACTTCAGCTATGTTGATGGAGCATTGGGAGTTAGATCGGCATCACTGCATTGCTCAGCAGGGTGCACTTAGCTATGCCCCGGAGCAATATACCTGTGCCAATATAACTTGCAAGTGCAGACGAACCCTCAGTAAATGGTAGTAACTTGTGTGTAGACTGTAGAACCGTCAGATCACAGACTGCTCAATGTACATATACATTTGTATCATAGTGGCCAAACACTGCAAGGATGGAGGCCTTAGAAATCCGTGTTACAATACAGAGAATGAGGAAATTTGCAAATCAGCACAAGGATGTGCTCATTGCTACAAGAAAAGGAGTACTTGTGGCACCTTAGAGACTAACAAATTTATTTGAGCATAAGCTTTCGTGAGCTACAGCTCACTTCATCGGCTACAGCTGTAGCTCACGAAAGCTTATGCTGTAATAAATGTGTTAGTCTCTAAGGTGCCACAAGTACTCCTTTTCTTTTTGCGAATACAGACTCACACGGCTGCTACTCTGAAACCTCTCATTGCTACAGTCTGTTAGCATTTCCAAAACACTCATCACCTTGGTATCGACTCAGGCACTGATGATAATCTTTTTCATCTGCGTAATTCCTTCTATCCAGTGATCACAAAGCAACTTCCTGCAGTCTGATCTGTGCAGCTGGACTCTGAGATCCATGGGAAGGCAGTTGAGCACCTCCTGGGTCTTCTGCACAGAATAAGGACCATTAAAGACCTTGCTTCCCCTCAAAAAAGTAGGGGAGTATCATTAACACCATTTAATGTCTGGGGAAATTGAGGCACAAAGTGGTTACATGTCTTGTCCATGGTTACACACAGAGAGGCAGAATCAGAAGTTGAACCCAGAACTGCAGATACCCAGGTCTGTGTTTGAACTCCACGACCATCCTTCCTCTTGTACTATACAGACCCTGTTAGCACCTTTGTGACACTTTTTTTAAAAAAAAAAACATAAATGTTCCAGTTTTTTCTCCTCCTTACTCAGGCTGTTCAGTGTTTCAAGTCAGCCTCTGACTATGGGATTTGTTTAGGACTAATTATTTTTGACTCCCCAGTTACATCGGAAAACTGCTTTCTTCTCTGTTTTCTTTGGAGTATTCTGCATGGCAGAATGAGGAGATAAAAAGACAGTATACAGACTGCTGTTTATATTCTAATTACTCCTGAGGCAAAGGGCATCTGAAACAGCAATTCAACCAATGAAGCAAATTAGCTCCAGTCAAGAGCCTAGAGGCTTTTGTGGGCCAATGTTGCTCACCAAAGCAGATGTGAATGCAGCGCGCTGGACTATTTGGCTACAGTAATCCAGTTGCATTCATTTCATTGCACTCTTGCGTGCCAAGTCCAGTCACACCTGGGGCCTGCTGAGTAGAAGTTGGTTGTACAAAATGAAATGTGAACTGAAGATGAACAAGAAGTGCCCCCTCACAGCCTGTAGGGGTGCGAGGTAAGAGCAATCTAGTGTCTTGGCCCCTACCCTCTAGCACAGACTGCAGGGACCTCCCACCCACCCCTCCAGCAGTCAGTGATCCAGATTCTGCGCAAAGTTATATCCACGTAAATCTCAGGAAGCCCTATTAAAAAGTGGGTTTATTTCAGATTTATCCCAGTCTAACTGAGATCAGAAGCTGGGCCCATACAAAATATGTCTGCAGAACACTGCCCCCAGCAGGATGGAATAGGTCGGACCTGTGTCTGTGTGAAACACTGGCCCCCATGCTGGACCTACGTGTGTGTGTGCGTGTGCTTGTACATGTTGTGTGTGTGTGCACATGCACAAGCAGAGGTGTTGCTCTCCTTTCCTGAATGGAATCGCACATGTTCATTAAGGCGGTGTGTGTCTCCCCAGCTTCGAACTGGATGAGCTGTCAGACCAGCTGTTTCTTTAGAGGGCCATTGTCAACTTGAAATCTAGTGAATTTTTAAAAAAGCGTTTACAGTCATTTCAGTCCCCGCATCTTCCCCCGAGCCCTGCTGCCTTTTTATAGTTGTATAACCACAAGAACAGCGCTACGGCTGCTGACTTCCTTTGTAAAGCACTTTGCTATCGACTGATGCAAAGCACTATAGCAGATCTAGGCATTATTGTATTTTATTTTCCTATGCTAATTCTCCCCCACACCCTTTGCTGTTGGAGAGGCACACAAACAGCAGGGGGGGACTGACTGTCCGTGGCTCCTGGGGAATTCAGTGACAAGGGCTCTACACAAAGTGCTGCCAGTTGGTGCACAGTCATCCAACCGAAAACGCAAAGAGAAATATAGGTTTCTCTTCAGCCCCTTTCAGCCATTGCAGTCTTAGGGGAGTTGTTTGGAAGTATAAGAGGTAAATGATTTTCAGACCAAAGGAGGATTTTTGTTTTAAGTTGATGCTGTCTCTTTATTTCCCGCAGTGGGGACCTGTGTTACTGGAAGCAAATAGGGTCCTGCCTTCTATATTCTGATCAGCATGCAAAGCCAGCTTTGGCCAGAGCACCCTTACCCCAAGAAGGCATTTCTGCTCACCCTCGAACATTGCCCCCGTCCCAGGAAACAAACTGCAGTGGCTGTACCCAAGGAACAACCCTGATCTCTCAATCATGCGTGCAGCATTTCACGCTGGACGCGAGATGTCAGCAGAGAGGCAGAGAACAGCCCGAGCCAGCTGCCCTTTGGCTGAAGGTTCTGGAATTTCACTGGGCTCTGTTTCATGGAACGTTACACCAGCTGAGCATCTTGGTGACACACGCATGCACGCACAGGCACACTCTCCTTGCTTGCACAAGGAGGCCCGAGCCATAACAGAAAAACCAGAAGCATCCTTCTTAATGTTGCCCCAGGGCAGGGGATGGAGGGTTTTGACATCTGGGCAGAGGGGTTGGCTTAGGAGGCACTTGTCCCCGGGGCTGAGGTCAGGTCAGGTGCATTTATCACTCGGGGACTACAGGAAGGCTTGCATGACACACCAGTCTCAGGTGATGTATGTGATTGTCAGAGCTCAGGCAGGGGTTGGGGGTGCTTGTCACTGGGAGGCAGGGGGGACTGGGAGCTGGGAAGGAAGCAAGTGACATGGTTGTGTGGGAGGCTTTGCCCGATCAGAGGCGGGAGGTCACTGTGGGGGTGCTTTTCACTAGGTCACCTCCTGTCTCAGCAGAAACGCCAGGAACTGAAGGGGCCATGGAGACCCAAATTCCTCCTCAGCTCAGGGCTGAGGCCTGTTGTCTGGATCCACTCAACCTTAACTCTTCCCCCAAAGAGACATGGTAGCTGAGTCATAGTAACTAATGCCATCAAATTCTAACGTGGACAAGTTTGGCTGTAGTTTCAGTGGGTCGAAATAAACCCCACCTGCCCCACACTAACGTGTGAACACTGCAAGCTTCCTTGGCCACCCTATGCTTTTACCACATTAATCACTAAGTGTCAGTGATCATGTGACACACACCCCCACTGCCACCCTTTTTCCTACTGGTGACACCCCGTTAGAGCAGTGGTGAGAGGAGGAGCTAGACTAGAGAGCCTTTCACCTCTAGGCTATTAGTTCGAATCCTATCCAAGTTAATAACAGCTAACAGAATTATCCCTATTCTCAGATGGGCATAAAAATCCCCCCGGGGTGGTTAGCCCCTCCCCTCGTCGTTAATGTTTGGAAAGTGCTTTGAGATGTTTGGCTAAAAGGCCCTAGAGAAGGGCAGGGTGAAGCTGATTTCTCTGCATGGATCCTTCTTGCTGTGGAAGTGAAACAGCTTCTCTGTGAAATCAGCAGCTGGGAGCGGCCCCTGGAATTGGGATGAAGCTGAGTGTTTGGAGCACTGAGTGGGGCAGGTCCCAGAGAGCCTGGCTGGCAGAACCACTGCCGCTGCTTTATTTGAAGGCCACATCCTGCAGCCCCGACTTCGATTTTGCATAAGCAAAACTCCCCCGACTTCACCGGGCGTCTGGTTGTGTAAGAACATGGGCAGCTCTGGAGGCTGAGCGGGCATGCCTGTGGGGCACCGTCATAAGCAGTTTGTCTGTGCTGCAGACTCATCACATTGTCCTGACAGCTCATGTTGCTCCTCAGCCTCTCGCCGCCACATGTCAGGCCTGCACAGACTCTTCCACGCTGCTCACGGCTGTGATGGGGCTGCTAAATTTGACCGGACTGTTCCAGGGCTGATGTGGAGAGCCGAGCTGTCCTGCCAGATAGGGGGTAGGGGTGGGGACCTTCTCTGAGCCTGCCCGTGCTTTGCATTGGGTCTCACAGAGGTAAAAGAGAACACAGGCACTTGGTGCGGAGCCCCTCCTCTCCTGGGGTGTGTGTAGACGCACAAAGTGTGTGGCAGTGCTCATAACTCATATTGGTGCCACGACCCGTGGTACAGGCGAAAGCCCAAGCGAGCATAACTCATCAGCTGCTAACCCACATGCTCTGCAGCGTGGACACAAGCTAGCGCGATTTGAGTGCTGCTCGTCCTCCAGTGCCTTCACACAGTGCCTGTGGGCTGTATTTCCTTGCCACCGACTCATTCTCTGTTTGCAGACTGGATGTCACTTACCAATTCATGTAGGTCAATTCAGGGTTCAAACCCCACATTCGCATACAGCTTCCAGCACCAGCCACTGTGCTCATCCAGGTCCAGTACAGCCCAGGAGCCTGTCGTCTCAGAGTGCAGCCAGCTGGCCGGAGGTTGACATGTCGTTTTGGTGGCTCTCGGGTGGGAGGCCGGCAGTAACCATTATTTCTGGTCCATGGCCCCCATGGAAGTGATTTCCATCATATCCAGGATTTACAGTTTGGTTCAATGGCTCTCAGCCCCCCCACGATTCACATTGTTCCAGCTCCCCTGGCCTCAGAGAGCTGGCAGAGCAGAGGATCCACCCAACGGGGCCTCAAGTCCATTAAAACCCTAGGACAGTTCATAAGTCCCAGCCCAGCAGCTCCCTGATGAGGTTGTGCCTGTTCTACATGCACAGAGTCCAGTGTCACAATGGATGGTCTAAGGGCTCCAAGCCAGGTTGTGGCTACACCAAAATGCCCTGTCACAGGGTGGCTGGCCCTCTGGGCCGGAGCAGATTCTCCCTTTTAGCCTGTTAAGAGGGTGGGACAGCACCTGGGAGTGATAAAGGCTCAGGGAGTGGCCTAGTGAGAGGGAGTCAGACCAGACCAGGCAGGTGAGAGCTACCAGGGGACTGTAGGACATTCTGGAAGGAAGGAGAAGGTGTTTCTGGGTGGAAGGCAAGTGGGGTTTGCTGGCTGATGTCCCCAAGCCAGGGCCAAGGGCTGGGGAGGCAGGAGAGCAGCAGACGGGTTTATCTGCTGACATGCCCAGGGCCGGAGAGTATGTTTGGGGAGTGAGGATGGACACCCCAGCAGGCACCCCACCACCGCAGCCTCTCTGCTGGGAAGAGCGAGATTGCCCTCTAGTTGGAAGGGCTCAGGTGGCTGGGGTCTGTGAGGGTCGTCAGGACTGCTTTGGAGAGCTGCTGCCTGGTGGGAGATGCCAGCGCTGGATGTTGCTGGGGGAATTCAGGATGGTGGTGTTGGGATTTGTTATGGGGCTTCCTCTGGTAATAAACTAACCCCACCAGGGCTATTTGCACTAAGAAAGACTCTTTGGACTATTTCTGGGGAAACTGAGGCAGGACTGCCTGCAGTGTCGTGGCCTGAAAAGTGGGGGACTCCATGCGGAGCTGCCCTATGATACAGGGCATGAGTAGTGATGGAGGGTATCTGCTTCCTCTTCCCCAAATGAGAATAGCCAGGGCAGCATCAATGCTGCCAGGTGGCCCAGTTCACCTGGGGTGCTGAGCACATACCTGGACAACCCCGTCACAGATTCACTGCAGCTCCCTTCTCGGCTCCTGCTGAGCAGCTGTGCTGGGCATTTTGGCAGCTTTCCCAGGACTCAGGCAGATTGGCTGGCAAAGGCTGGAGAGGGTGTTGCACAACAAAGGGAATAAAGACAGTGCCCTTTGAAGTTCCCCTCCCTAGCTCCAGGTTCAGAGGGAGAGATTGTCCCCCCGCCCTTGGGTGTGTGGGTCACAATAGCTCCAGCCAGGAGAATGTACTGTTCCTACAGACTCTGGACATGCCTGGGATCTAGGAGCAACTGAGCAGAGGAAGTTAGGGTGGAAGCCACAGTTTGATTTACAGTTGGCCTATAGGGGAAGGGCGACATTGCAGCTGGGAGCAAGTCTCCCAGTCCAGATAGCCAGATACACGCCAGCAGGGTTCAGGTTAGCGTGCTGGCTCGGGGTCGGGGTTCGTTCCCCCTGAAGCATCTGGCACCGGCCACTGTTGGAAGACAGGAAACTGGGCTAGACGGACCATTGGTCTGCCCCAGTGTGGCCGTTCTGACGTATCTTATGTAAATGGCACTGTGTGGATGTGTCTTCCTATCGCATTGCAGCATGGCAGTTTACCTGGCTGGAGCTGAGGAGATGTAGCGCTGACCCTAGTGATATTCCAGTGGGCTGGCTGCATGGCTCAGGAGATGCCAGTGCTTTTAATTTCAATATAACTTCTCCGCCTTAATCCATTTAACAAGTCACTGTGGGGGCCAGGGGAGAGGGAGAAAATTCTACCCTCTCCCCATCCCATTTATTCTCCTCCTCACATAACACTGGGGCTTATCTGAGCTCCTTAACAACAGATTCCATTGAGACAAGATTTAATACACTTAATACACTTTAATCTTTATATACATCTTTAATACACTTAATCTGAGATTTAAAATGGGGGGGGGGCAGATTCAGCGGGGCTAGGGAAGGCTTCAGAAAGTCTCAAGCTGGTGTTTTCCCACTGGGATATCTGCTAAGCAAAGCTGGCCCATGTAAAAGGACAAGGTGAAGGGAGAGCGGGATCTGAAATTCCCCATCTCTTCCCTACCCGCAAAGAGAACTGGAGTCCCCATTGTTGTCAGGGGTAAGCGGATCTGTGACTTTTCACCCCTTCTTAGCCCCCTCCATCTTCTCCCAGGTGAGAACTGAAGAGAAAGTTGCACATTTCATTTGGGGAGGGGGAATTAGAGAAGCAATGTCATTCCAAATTTCCCCCTGTCCCCCCTCCCTGGCTTCAAACAGCAGTGAGTGAGGGAATGCAGTGGCACAACCCCCCCCCCCCAACACCCCCAGTGCAGTATCTCTGCTTGCAATGCCAATGGGCTGGGCCGGATTCTCCTTTCACATGCACTGGTGTAAGTCAGGAGTAGCTCCACAGAGGTCAGTGGAGTCACACCAGCGTAAGCGAGGTCGGAATCAGGCCCCCGTCTTCCATCTCTCCTCTTTCACTGGAGGAGCTCGATCCTCTGTGGCCCTGCACCTGGTGTCAACCCTACAGTGCCAAGATTGGAGTGGCTGGCATTCTTTGCGCCAGAGTCAATGAGGACACAAGCTGCAGATGGGGTGGAGAGCCAGGCCCTGTGTTCTGAGTAGTGGCTGAGTCACAAGGGCGTTGGTAGCAGCAAGAGAGGAAGGCTGGGGTGAGAGGCTCTGACCCTTTCCAAAATTGGAAAAATACGTGTGTGTCTTTATTTTGCTAGAAAGAGACAAACTCAGCCCAGATCTTTCCATTAATGTGGGGCCCAGAACTAACCACAATGTTGTCATAATAATTAATAATACTTGGCGCTTATCCAGCACTCAGCATCCATCACAAAACTTTACAAAAGCTGGTGCAGGGTTATTTTGCCCTCTGTAGGGGTCAGGTGATTAAGGCAGAGAAGAGGGATTCGGGGAATCTGGATTCAAATCCCTGCTTTGCCACAGATTCCCTGTGTGACTATGGGCAAATCAATCAGTCAGTCAGCCTGAGCTCCATGGGTGGTGGGTGAACCACAAGCTCAGGGAAGCTAGCCCCTGCCCGGCCCACCCCTTCCACCTGAGGCCCCACCCTTCTTGACCCCCTTCCCCCACCGAAGCGCAGAGCCCACCCCCCAAGGCTGCCAGACCCCCGCCCCCAACGCCCTGGGCTGCTCAAGCACCTCCAGCCCTGGAGCTCCTTCAGCCCTGGAATGCTGGGGTGGCAGGTGGATGGCACACAGCACCCCCCCCAGCCCCAGAGCACCAGGTGGGCAGCGTTCAACTCCCCCCTTCTCCACAGGCCCAGAGCACCAGGCAGCATGGCCCCAGTGCCCCCAGCCCTGCTCCAGCTCCAGCTCCAGCTCCAGCTCCAGCAGGCTTCCCGGAAGAGGAGCAGCCTGCCTGTGCTGAGGCCAACTAGTGGCAAGCAGGTGGGGGCCTCGGGGCGGAGTGTGGATAGGGCCACATGCGGCTGTTTGGGGAGGCAAAGCCTTCCCCTGCCTATTATACGTGCCACCCATGCTGACCTTGATCCCTGGGAATCTACTAGAGCAATGTATAAAACATTCAATGTGCAAATACCTGGAGAATGAAGGTTTAATCACTAGGAGCCAGCATGGATTTACTAAGAACAAATCATACAAAGCTAGTTTGATTTCCTTCTTTGACAGGGTAACGAGTTTGGTGGATGGAGGGATGCGGTGGCTATAATATACTTGGATTTCAGCAAGGCTTTGGACACAGTCCCTCATGACATTCTGATAAGTAAGCTGCAGAAATGCAGGCTCGACAGAGCTACCATTAAGTAGATACGTATTTGGTTAAACAAACGCAAACAAAGAGTAACTATTAATGGGATGATGTCAGATTGGAGGGAGGTCTCACGTGGGGTTCCACAGGGATCTGTTCTGGGTCCGTGTTATTTAACATCTTTATTAATGACCTGGATATAGGAACAGAGAGCATAGTGATCACATTTGCAGATGACACAAAGCTGGCGGGGGCAGGGTTGCAAACACTTTGGAGGATGGAGCTAAAATTCAAAGGGATCTTGATAAATTGAAGAACTGGGCTAGACAACAACAACATGAAATTCAACAAAGACAAATGTAAGGTGCTATACTTAGGGAAGAAAACCCAAATGCACAAGTACAGAATGGGGGATAACTGGCTTGGCAGCAGCACCGCTGAGAGGGATCTGGGCGTAGTGGCGGATTACACCCTCAACATGAGTCAGCAATGAGATGCTGTTGCAAAAAAAGCAAATTCAATTTTAGGTTGCATTAACAGGAGCACAGCATGCAAATCACGGGAGGTGACAGCACCGCTCTACTCACCACCGATTAGGCCTCAGCTGGAGAACTGTGTCCAATTGTGGTCACCAATGGTAGGTCACCAATGAAAGGATGTAGAGAAACTGGCGACAAAGATGATCAAAGGGCTGAAACACAAGCCAGATGAGCAAAGGCTGAAGGAACTGGGTAAGTTTAGTTTGAAAGAAAGGAGATTAAGGGGGGACATGATAGCGATCTTCTAATACTTGAAAGACTGCCATAAAAACGATGGAGAAAAGTTGTTCTCTCTTGCCACAGGGGGCAGGACAAGAGGCCCTGGGTTTGAACTCCAGCAGAGCAGATTTAGATGAAATCTCAGGAAAAACTTCCTAATGGCAAGAACAGGAGGACAGCGGAACAGTCGCCTAGGGAGGTCATGGAAGCTCCTTCACTGGAGATTTTCAAAAGGAGCTGGATAGCCATCTGTCTTGGATGGGTCAGACCCAACAAATCCTGCATCTTGGCAGGGGGTTAGACTAGATGTCCCTTGCGTTCCCTTCTAACCCTGTCGTTCTATGATTCCATCAATCGCTCAGGGCTTCACCTGCAAAATAAGGATAATAATACTGAGCTATCTTACAGTGTTGTTCTGAGAGTTAATTCATTATTGTTCAGTGACTTCAGTGGCATCACACCAGCTGTGATTGAGATCATGACCTGGCCCTAATCCAGAGTTATGCCACATTTGATTGGAATCATGACCTGGCCCAGACTCTGGCGTCACTCCGGGTGTAACTGGGATCATGACCTGGCCCACATTCTGGCGTCACTCCAGGTGTAACTGGGATCATGACCTGGTCCTGGATGGAACCATAGGAGAGCAACCTCAAGCAACACGTATTTTGGCTGCAATTCCTTGTCCCACCCCAACATGGGCTCCCAGCGTTTTGCTGCTGAAAACAGGTGGCAGAATTGATGGGGAGGAGCCTGTCCCCTCCTGTCCTCTCACTGTCTCTGCTGTCACTTGTTCACCTTCAGAAGCTCCAGCTGGTGTGGGGCAGCTGAGTGATGTCTTTGCTACGGGCAGCGTCAGACTTTCCAGGAACCATTAGCACTGCAGGCCATTGCAATCAAAAGAGTCAAGTGGGAGGCTGAGCTGGGCTAACAGGATGGACCCCCCCCGGGACAAACTCCTATCCCTTAATTAATGGAGTAAACGTAAAGAGAACCCAGAAAACGTGGAGGCTCTTTGCAATATATGCACCCCTTTCGCTCCAGAGGCCGCCAGCGACATAACTGCTCAGTCTGCCCTCCATTTCATCTGTGGCATGGCTGCCCAGAGGGGAATCCATGATAAGGAGAAGGGGGAGGGACGGGAGATTGAGAAACAGCTCCCTCTGCATTATTCCTATCACAAGTTCCCCTGGAAACCGAGAACGTGAACTCTCTAGAGCAAAAGGAGAGAGCGGCTAAGGCGTGAGCGGGTGAGCATTCTTGTGCACAGGGTGTGTTTAAATGGGCTTACTTACCCAGTGGTGTAAATTTGAATTAATCCCACAGATCTCAATGAAGTTACTCTGGATTTGAGGTTAGAATCTGGCCTGATAAATTCATATGAGCCCTAAGAAGGTGCAGCACTGGCCCTTCTATACTTCGAGCCACGACTCCACATTTCTGATTCTCCTTTTGCTGTAACCACTATAAAACTGGAGTTATGCTCCAGTTCAGTCTGGCCTTGGGGCTATGGGGAAATGTCCTGGGGCACTATGTCCCTGTAACACTGCCTGCAGTGATTCAAGAGTGTGAAGACCAATCTCAGGGCAGACTGTTAGGAATCAGGGCACAAACCCCACATTGGCCGTGAGCTCAATATGAAGATTTCACCAACCAGTTATCTAGTGTGAACTCCTCAGGTACTACAACAGCCTAACTATGGAGTCACAGACAGTCTCCTTGGATGATCTGATTTATCTCATCACCCAGGTGAGCCTGCCGTTGTGATAGTTGGTCCTTTATCCTAAGGACCACAGCTATATTTAGGTTTCAGAGTAGCAGCTGTGTTAGGTTACTCCTAGTCCCAAAGGACCAGTCACCCCAGGTCAGGTGCACCCTAGATCTCACACCAAAGACCACACTTGTAGCCAATCTTATAATAAACTATCTAAAGATTTATTAAATAGGAAAAGGAAACCAGAGAATTATTGACAAGATTAACACAGGTAATCATAAATACACAAATGAGTTACAATCTTAACTTTCGAAAGGTAACAGAAGCTTCTATGATCAGCAAGAGCTATATGTCCTGTAGGGCTAACCCAGGCTAAGCATTGGGGATGTCTAACTTATTGGGGATGTCTAACTTATGCCTAGAAACACCCTGCCCACCAGAGTCCAAGAAGCATAGAGATCCAGTTCCTTCTTGTTAGGGGTTTTATTCACTTCTTCCCACATGCTTTGGGCTGCAAAGCTGGGTTGATGGGCGGAGTCCAATCCATGACTCATCTTCATGCAGGAGGCAGAAGAGTAACACAAGTCTTTTGTCCTCTGGCGTGGATGGCCCTTTCCTGTTGGGAAGGGTGTAACACTTTCTGCTAAAGATCAGCCCTTTGCACTAATTAATCACAATCTCCTCTCTGGTGATTTACCCCGTCACAGATGCTCATCATATAACCGCGCAAATATTCTCTTGCAATAAGGGACACAACTGTTATAAGTGAGATTAATGCCAGCAACAACTCACAAGCAATCCATAAAGACTAAACACTGAACACTCTTCTAATTCTAATACCTGTTTTAACAATACTAACACACAGGAGAGCCAGACTGACTCCAGCTCTGTATTTGTCAGGACTCAGTTGAAACGTGAGGACCTTGGCCTGAGCTGGCACCTGATCTGCCAGCGTCACCCCTCCACCCCCACCAACCTATCCGAGCAGTGGCAGATTAAGGCCCCAATTCAGGAAAGCACTTAAGCATGCGCTTAACTTACTGACTCTGTGCTTCGCTAAATAGGAATGCACATGTTGTAGTTAACCATGTGTTTAAGGGCTCAGCTGAATCAAGGCTTACACACACTTCTGTGGATCTGAGCCTGGCTGGAAGGGGGCCCAGAGACTTACAGAATGTTAGATCCACCTGGGGGGGGGGCTCTCTCCTGAAGAAGAGCATGGCCAGGAGGTACAGGAATGGGGTCCGGTAGCGTACAGGAATTGGGCAGTATCGCTTGAAAGAGTCTGTGGCACTCCCTGTGTTCTACGTTAAGGAAAGCTGGCAGGACACCAGTATCTATGTAGCTACACCTGGCATATTGTATACAGCTAATAAGCATGGTTAT
Source organism: Dermochelys coriacea (assembly GCF_009764565.3). Classification (NCBI taxonomy): domain Eukaryota; kingdom Metazoa; phylum Chordata; order Testudines; family Dermochelyidae; genus Dermochelys; species Dermochelys coriacea. The sequence goes on along the minus strand of NC_050069.1, from coordinate 4,344,722 downwards.
TTGGGACTCGCTGTGTCCCTGTGGTTCTGTCATGCGACATTTATTGTGTAAACATCAAAAGACACAACTGCTGGCTCCCCAGTGATGCTGCTTCTGTTTGAATTTAAACATGCGGTGCATCATGACCCAAGACACCCGTGATGTCACCATCAATGCAAACACAAGAGACAGGCAATGGCTGTAGGCAGTGCCATGTGGCACTGCCCACTCCCTTACCTGAGAGGAGAGAGCAACCATCTCTATCCCACAAGGCCCTGGTGGTGGCGGTGGTGAGACTCAGCATGAGGCATGTCATAACCATACAGCTAAGGGTAGCCTAGAATTCCTCCTTATGTGTAAGGGGTTAAGAAGCTCAAACAACCTGATTGGCACCTGACCAAGAGGACCAATGAGGAAAGAAGATACTTTCAAATCTTGGGTGGGGGGAGGATTTGTTTTGTGTGTTCTCTTGGGAAGCAGAGAAGCATCAGGTCAGAAAACTCCTTTTCCTATAAACCATCCTAAAAGTCTCTCATATTACAAAAATTGTAAGTAAAAGCCAGGCAAGGTGTGTTAGATTATCTTTTATTCTGCTTGTGAATTTTTGCTTTGCTGGAGGTAGGTTTATTCCTGTTTTTTGTAACTTTGAGATTAAGCCTAGAGGAAGTTCTGCTGCATTTTTGAATCCTTTGTTACCCTGTAAAGTTGTTTTCCATCCTGATTGTACGGAGGTGATCTTTACCTTTTTTTTTTTAAATAAAATCCTTCTTTTAAGAACCTGACTGATTTCTCTATTGTCCTAAGACCCAGGGGTTTGGGTCTGTGATCACTTTGTAACCAATTGGTTAGGATATTATTCTCAAGCCTCCCCAGGAATGGGGGTGTAAAGGCTTGGGGGGATATTTTGGGGAATAGGAACTCGCAGTGGTCATTTCCCTGATTCTTTTGTTAAATCACTTGGTGGTGGCAGCATACCCTCCAAGGGCAAATAATTTGTGCCTTAGGGAAGTTTTAACCTAAACTGGTAGAAATAAGCTTAGGGGGTCTTTCATGCGGGTCCCCACATCTGTACCCCAGAGTTCAGAGTGGGGAGGGAACCCTGACAGGGCACCTCTCCCCAGGCACCCTCAGACCCCCCTGGCCACTCCCCAGGAAAGCTCTGTCCCCAGCAATCGCTCCCTCGGTGGATAGCTCCCCTGTCCTGAGGAGTCCATGGGAGGAGAAGGGATTCCTTTGGTAGCTTGGTCCCAGCTTGCAGGAGGCTTTGAAAAGCAGGACCATCACCTTGAGTTTGACCTGGGGTTCAGTGGGGAGCCAATATGGGGGCTGGATCACCAAGGTGATGTGTCCTCTTCTGTAAATATCAAACTCCACTCCTGCACCTCCAGAGTCACTGGGAATTTTGCCATTGACACCAACGAGCGCAGGATCAGGGACCTGGGGTGCTTAGCAAGCGGGCTGCCTAGTTTTGCACCAGCATGAGTTATCTCAGAGCTTCCATGGTCATAACAGGTGTGGTGGGGCGTCCATCCCACACAAGATTGGAAGCAGTTAAGGCAGCCAGGCAGGCCAATCAACTCCACAGGGTGCACCTGGAGGAGCAGGGAACTAAGTGATTGTGAGCAGGCCCACCTGTGCAGGAACAGATGGGGCCTATAAAGCCAGGTAGCGGGCTACTAATGAGGGTGCTCGGAAAGACTGCAGACAGACAGTAAGACAGCAAGCAGGTACTCCTTGAGAAGAGGGTATGGAGCTGGTACACCCAGAGCCAGGAAGGGAACCAGAGTGATAGGAAGCAGTCCAGGGAAGGAACAGTGAGGGTAGAGAGAGGAAGCCTGGAACTGCTGAGCTGAGGGTCCCTGGATTGGAATACAGAGAAAAGGATGGGTGTGGCACCAAGGGTGTGGCATCGAACTGGGGCAGTGAATGGGAAGACTGCCTAGGATTGCTGATGGACTGTACCCCAGAAGGGTGATCCCTGAATGACCTAGCCACAGAGTGGAGCTTCAGACCAGTGAGAGAGACAGAGCGACTGCAGACGGGGGAGTCTACCTCAAGGGCTAATCAGAGTGACCAGGAGGAGGCGCCAGACAAGCGGTGAGTGACAACAGGCTATGATCCGACACACACATGAACATGATTTGCTGGGGAAGAGTCAACATGGCTTTTGTAAAGGGAAATCATGCCTCACTAATCTACTAGAATTCTTTGAGGGAGTCAACAGACATGTGGACAAGGGTGATCCAGTGGATCTAGGGTACTTAGAATTCGAGACAGCCTTTGAGAAGGTCACTCATCAAAGACTGTTGAGGAAATTAAGCAGTCATGGGATAAGAGGGAAGGTCCTCTCATGGATCAGTAACTGATTAAAGATAGGAAACAAAGGATAGGAATAAATGGTCAGTTTTCTCAGTGGAGAGACATAAATAGAAAGGTTATAAGAACGGCCATATTGGGTCAGACCAATGGCCCATCTGACTCTGTATCCTGTATTCCGACAGTGGATAGTGCCAGGTGCTTCAAAGGAAATGAACAGAACTTGGCAATTAGCCAGTGATCCATCCTCTGTTGTCCAGTCCCAGCTTTGGCAGTCAGAGATTTAGGGACACCCAGAGCATTGGGTTGCATCCCTTCCCATCTTGGCTAATAGTCATTGATGGACCTATCCTCCATGAACTTATCTAATTCCTTTTTGAACGGAGTTATAGTTTTGACCTTCACAACATCCCTGGGCAAGGAGTTCCACAGGTTGGACTGTGCGTGTGTGAAGAAGTACTTCTGTTTGTTTTAAACCTGCTGCCTGTTAATGTCATTGGGTGACCCCTAGTTCTTGTGGTTATGTACTGGGGCCAGTGCTTTTCAACATATTCATAAATAATCTGGAAAAAGGCATAAACAGTGAAGTGGCAGAGTTTGCAGATGATACAAAATTACTCAAAGTTGTTAAGTCCAAAGCTAACTGCAAAGAGTTACAAAGGGATCTCACAAAACTGAGTGATTGGGCAGAAAATGGCAGATGAAATTCAACCTGTGGAACTCATTGCCAGGGGATGTTGGTATCTGGCACTGGCCATTCTCAGAAAACAGGATACTGGTCTAGATGGACCATTGATCTGACCCAGTGTGGCCGTTGTTATGTTCTTATTGCAATGATCCAGCCAAGAGGTCTCTTACTCTATCACATCATAGTATCCTACTTAAAGTGTAAACTCTGTGGAGCAGAGACCGTGGCTGTGCTCATTATACTCCCATGCGGTACTTTGTGAGTGTAATGATCCTGTCCTGGGACATCCACAAGGACTGAACCTTTCAGCTTCAGCATCAAAAGCACAGGCCTGTACCACTTGAGCTAAATGAGTCGCCTGATAGCTGCTGCAGGCCATTATCCTCTGTATGGACCATCTGCTGTATTGACTAGAGTGTTACATTCCAATATTAAATAATGATCAAATTCATTTTGCAACCTTACACTGCAGCATTTGTTACTGTGGGTCTGATCTGCTTTTCACTCTTGGTCTGATCCAAAGCCCATTGAAGTTTCAGCTTGACACTGGTATAATCTTACTGACTACACTAACATTGCTCCCGATTTACACCAGTGTAACTGAAGAGAGAGTCAGGTTTGATCTCTCTTTATATCAGCATAGAATAATTAATTATCCTAAGGCATTCTCCAATTATTCTTCAGCAGATGAAACAAAAGTCATCCATCCCACCAACATCAATAAATGAGGGATGGGGGAAAAAAAGAAGAGAAAGTCAATGCATAAGAGCATTTCCAGCAAAAGGGAGGCATCGCATCCTGTACAGATGGAATCTTTAAAGTAAGAATCCATTCCCTGCTCGGCAAGTCTGTAAGCAATTTTTAGGATTCACCTTCATGACCTTTCACTACCACTACAGTTGGGAGTGGGTCAATAAAAATGGAAAGAAACCTTTTTTTTACTGTCGCTTTTAGCCCTGTAGCTTAATTACTTGATTTGACTGTTATGATTTCATGCTAATTGCCTTTTATTGCATGTATAAAAAGCACTTCTATTCAGTTATGGAGATGGCTTCATTAGGGGAAATGATCATATTGTGATAGAGCAATGTTTCAGATTAATGAGAAAAATATTTTAGTATTAGAGCTTAAACACCCTGATGTATCCAATTATGGCCAACCTTGGTATGTTTCGTGCTTTGTGTATTGATGCTGGGGTTTTCATTTTCTCTCTGATCACTAGTCCCTGACCAGAGCTTGGGAAAAGTTTACTGGTCCTGAAAATGCTTGTACCGGTGGCATCAGAGTAACTATCCGGAGCGTGTCATGACCTATCAGATCTCAAGAATCATGTCGTTTTGAGTACTATCTTGATTGGCCTCCCCCTCCACTTTAATTGCATCTTGATTTTGACAGCTGATTATTCACGTACCATTAGGATGAAAGTCTGGGCCCACTGAAGTCAATAGGAGTTTTGCCATTGATTTAATTGGGGCTGAGATTTCACCCCTCGGGTCAGAGATTAATGCTATATACAACCCCAAAGGTGAGATTCCAGGAGATGGCATGAAGCATTTCTTTCTTTAAAACAAAAAAAGTTTGTGTGCTGTCAAGACCACAGCTACTGAAATCATCTCAGAAACAGAGAAGAAAAAAAAATGCTAATCAAAATGGCATGACTTTGAGGCCTGATATGTCAGGCTATGTCCGCGCCTACGACAGGTTTAAAGCAGGAAAGCTGAGATTGCCATTCAGATGGTTTAACATGTGCGTGTCTAGCATTGGTGGTTGCCAGGATACGAAATGTTAAAACAGTCACTGAATCCTCCGTCTAGTCTGGATCCTTCAGGTCCGCTCCAGAGCTGAATATAGTAAACCCCAGACTTTGGGCCAGAGCAATTTCCAATCCCCAATTCGTGAGAGAGAGAGAAAAACATCAGATCTCCTCCTCCGCAATGAATGCCAAGAGACAACAGCCTGGGCTTTGCTTTTTGCTTTCTGGAGATCCTTTGCCCTTGGAGAGCTGGACAGAACCCCCGGGGAGCAGGTGCTGCAGGAGCAGAGCACAGGCCCGTGCTCTCAGAGGCAGCTCGTCCCTGGCATTGCTGAAATTGAAAAGAGGATGTCATTGTTCAGCTAAGAAATGGCAGCAAAGAATGAACAAGGCTGTTTTGGCTGGAGCCTGGAAAAGGGACAAGGTGGTGGAGGGAATGAGAAGCTACTGTGAGCATCTGATACATCTTGCAGAGTAGTAATAATGCCTAGCTCTTCTCATCAGTAGATCATAGCATTTTACAACAGAGGGCAGTCTCATTATCCCTATTTAACTGATGGAGAAACTGAGGCACAAGGAGGGGCAGGGACTTGCCCAAGGTCACCTAGTGGCAGAGATAGGAATAGTACCCAAGTTTCCTGAGTCCCAGCCAGTGTGCTATCCATGCCTCTATCTTCCCGCTCCACAGCATAGCCTTGACTGGGTTTCTGTGACTGGCCTTTCTTCCTTCCCCTTCTACCTTACTTGTCCGTTCCCTCAGTCGATCCTCTTCCACTTCCATCCCCATCTCTGTTTGGACTCTGTCCTCGGTCCTCAGCTCTGCCCTGCAGCATCACACAAGCTCCCTTGCTCCTCTGTCTCCCCATGTGCTCTGCTCCCCAGCTCCACCCTGCCTGCAGTATTACAAGGGCTCTTCCATCTCTCCGCTGCCCTACAATGCTATAGGAGTTTCCACAGAGAGGCCAATGATTGAATGGGCCATGGAGGAAGAACTCCTTTGTCACCCAAAGAAGCAGCCCCTCTGGACCAGGAAAGAGAGTAATTAACCATTGGAACGATCTCCCAAGGGTCGTGGTGGATTCTCCATCACTGGCCATTTTAAAATCCAGATTGGCTGTTTTCTAACAGCTCTGCTCTAGGGATTCTTTTGGGGAAGTTCTCTGGCCTGTGATGGTCACATCGGCCCCTTCTGGTCTTGAACTCTGGGGGCTCTCTGGGAGAGGGCTGACAGTGGTGTTGCTACCCATGCCCATTTTGTGGCTTAGTAGAAGAGGTTGGTCTCCAGGGATGCCAGTCTGGCACCTTCCTCCAGCACAGCACACAACCCAGGATGTCAGTGCAAAGCCTTGAAGAAGCAAGAAGCAGTGAGGGGGAAGAGAGGAACAAAGGGATGGAAGCCAAGCGATAAAGCGGGCAAAATTCATTAAGGGCCTGATCAAACTCCCATTCAAGTCAATGGACAGATTCCCATGGACTTGACAGGGACCGGGACCTTTCTCTGCTGCTCTTTATCCCTGATCCCTGCCTGCTTTACGGCTGCTGTCCCTTTAACACTTCACTGAGCTCACTGGCATACAGGGGCTCAAGCCTGGCCTATGGAGCTGCCCAGTGGACCATGGAATCACATAACCTAGAGATGGCAAAGGCCTGTTAGCTCACCCAGCCCATCCGCCCAGGGGCACAGGCAGTGTTGTTCCCCACAGGACACGCTAGTTGTTTGCCCTGTCTAACAAATCTAGAGTAACTGCAGTCAAGTCAATGAAGAAATCATTCCAGATTGACATCTGTGTAACTGAGAACAGCATCTGGCCTGAGCAGCGACTGACAGACCTTTAGAGGATTCTTCTCCGGCATATGGATAGGAGGGGAACAAGGAATGTGGAAAGATGGGCCTGGTGTTTAAAGCACAGGAATGGGAATCAGGAGACCTGGGTTAAATCCTTTGCTCTGCCACAGATTCCCTGTGTGACCTTGGTCAAGCCACTTAATTGGTATGTGCTTCAGATCCCCCTCTGTAAAATGGGGGTGATGAAACTTCCTTCGTCCTTCTTGTCTATTGAAACTGTTAGCTCTTTGGGGCAAGAACATCTCTCGCCATGTGTCTGCAGCACCGTGAGCCCCTGTTCTTGGATTATCCAGGCGCTATCAAAATACAAGCAATAGGAGAGTCCAGACCCTGTGACGTGCTGCTCACACCTTGAGCCAACAGAAGCTCAGCTAACTGTTTAAGGGCTTGATTCTGTGAGATGCTGGAACTGAGAGTCCTGCGCACCTTCCAGAAGGTGTGCAGGATCCGACCAAGGTTCATTAGCAGCCATCCTGTCTACCCTTTCGGAGTTACCGGGGCCTGACCCCCTCAGCCTCTATCAGCTCAGCTGCTGTTTGTTTCTCCGTATTTTTCATTCTCCAAAACTATGTGCGGATATTTCCTGTGACACTCAATTTACATGGGGACCACATCCCATTATACTTGGTGTAAAGTGACACTGGATAGCAAATTGTATTGACAGATCCTCATTGAACATAATTACTCGGCTGGGGAGCACCCTGAATCCATTAATCACACAGTAGCTCAAGTTGCACTGGGCAGGACTCCCACACGCCGGAAGGTCACGGGCACCATTCAGTCTCCTGCCAGCAAACACACGCTGTGAACCATGGCTATCAGAACAATTTCAGTATGACTGAGTACAGGTCTGTTGCTAAATCTCTCCCAGTAGCACAGCCGATATTCAACCTTTTTGAACGGCAAAAGGGGCAACAAAAATGCCTAAATCTGGAAACATTTGCAGCAGGGTTAGTCAAATCTTGGAATTTCTGTTCTGCAGGGAATTCCGACACTTCAAAGCTTCCCCTTGTCCTGAATCAGAACGAAAAGTCAAAATTTACCCAAAAAATGACATTTCCAAAAAATTTTGTGTATGAAATATCGAAATGACTTTATCAGGCTGTTTGGTTTCAATAAGGTCAAAGCACTTTTTATTTTGACTTTGAATATATTAAATGTTTCAATAATTTTTCACTGACATTTTGACAAACTCAATGTAAGTTCCCACACAATGTTTCGATTTAGTCGAATCAGTGTTAGCCATTAGAAAACTCTTCCGCCGGAAAACGTTTTGACGAGCTCTAGTCTGGAATCTACCATATTCAGCCCATGTGGCGTGGAATTCATCCCTCAGCAGAGGACCAGCACAAAACCCATCCCCTGCTTCAATCTCACTGATGGTTTAAGTGAGACTGAGGTAGTGCAGAACCCACATGCTGGGGTGAATGTCACTGTTACAGAAAGATGGTATTTTGCCTGTCCATGGCACCTTCCATCTGCGTGCCTCAAATCTCAATGGATGTAGACTCTCAACCCTTTCATGACCCTGGTACCCTTATTTTACAGATGGGGAAACTGAGGCAGAGAGCAATTAAGTGACATGCCCAAGGTCCTATTGAAAGTTCAGTGCCAAGACTAGAATCCAAATCTCCTAAATTCTATTCCTGCCCCTTAACCATAAGACTTCCCTTTCTACGGATTTTGGGTGCCAAAAAGAAACTGAAGCTTGTCCAGAGCCCAGAGGTTGTGTGAGGGAAAACCACCTCCTAACAATGTATCCAATCTGATTATCCGGTGCATGTGAGACAGCTGCAATCCTGACCAACACTCTGGGGACCTCCAGAGCTAAGCATGGGAGTGGCTACAGCTTGAGCTAAAGAGCCTGGCTCTCTAGCTGGGGGGCTGTAACAGACTCACATCCTCTGCAGCTCAGCACAGCAGGGGGCCTGTAACGCACAAGCCACCGCGAGATCCTTGTGTGTGTGTGTGTGTGTGTGTGTGTGTGTGTGTGTGTGTGCAATGTTCCCAGAGTTCAGGAGGGACCTGTGTTCGAGGGAAGCCAGTAACAGGAGCTGGCACACCAAGTCTTAGTACTGCCCATTGTTATTTGCGTTGCAGCAGCAGCCAAAGGCTGAAATCAGGATCGGGGCCTCCTTGGGGATGTCTTATGCAGTGTTTTGAAGCAAGCCACCTAGCAGAGTCGGCCTGGGGGGGGGGGGGACTACCTGGGCAGTTGCCCGGGGCCCCATGGTCAAGGGGGCGCTGTGCGGCAGTACAGAAGTGAGCACTGCTGGTGTAGAGTCCGAAACTGCTCCTGGCTGGCCGGGGAGCGCTGCATGGGGGCACCCAGACTTCTCCTAGCAGAGGGGAGGGAGGCCAGCGGTGACACACAGATACTGATCCCCCCCACATTCTTCTGTGCCCCCCCAGGGGGCTGTGGAGGCGGGGAGTGAGGAGCAACATCGGGGCTCTGTGCATCCAGGTTACTTTCCCAACGTGGACAAAGGGGGCAGTGCAGGGGCTAGGGGCGCAGGAGGCTGGGGAGCCTACAGAGGCCAGAGGCAACGGGGGGTGGAGGGAATACAAGTTTGCCCAGGGAGTCATTTTCCCTAACGCCGGCCCTGCCACATAGACAGCGCTGGGCTAGAAGGTCTCACACGAGCCTGTAAATACGCAACACTTTGAAGTTGTGCATCAGGTTGTAGCTTAGCCCCCGAAGCCGAGGGAGGAGGGTGGGCTGTTGAAGTGAGCTGTGAAGAGATGAGGCACATCGTAACTTTGCTCACTCCTCACAGTCCCAGCCCCATGTGTGCGGACGATAGTCAGTGCCCTCTGGCTTGGAGAAGGAGTGCTGGGGGCTTCCATAGTCTGTCGCCGTTGGGTGATGGCAGCTTGCAGGGAAGCCAGGAGGGCCTTGTCTGTTTGTGGCTGTATTGTTTGAGGTGTCCCCAAAGGGACACTCCCACTCGCCACTCAGGACTGTCACGCTGCCCCAGGAACTGATGCGCCGAGGTGGGAAATTCTTTCTTGCCTTTGAAGAAATCTCTTCCTGACTGCCCTGGCCCTGCTTGGTGCAGCACCGGGGTGCCGGTGGCGGTGACTTTGGGGAGGGAAGGTTTCATTGCCAGGGCCAGATAATCCCCTGGCATCTCCCTGGGTCCCTGCAGGACTGAAGCATCATTACAGAGTCTCCAGGAACCTCCAGGCTAGCCCCAAGGATAAATTTTACTGTCTGATTGGCATTATCTGGCCCATGAGAATTTGCAACCATGTTTCCTGCATGCTAAGAATGGGGCTATGTGTAAGTAACACTGGCACAGGCCGAGTTCCACAATGAATTAGGCCTTTCCCACCCCCCTCTCTGTCCCACCCCATTCAATTCAATCCATCACAACTTCAAAGCAGTCTGTAGGCAGCCTTAATGCCAGGGAAGCTGTTGTGCTGGTGGAGAGGTGTGGCCTTTCTGAGTCAGATTCTGGATAACAGTAGGCAAACCAGGGACATGCAGGAAGGGAGAGATGTCTTTCAAGTGTTTATTTAAATCTCTTTTCCCCCCCCCCCCCCCTCAGCTCAGGAAGGATAAAGTATCTTGCGAGTTCTAGAGACCAATCCTTGATAAACCCAGTATTTAGCCACATGGCTCCCAGGAAAGAGAACAGGGATACTAAGTTCATAGACTATTCCATGGTGATTTACAGGATACCATATTGTGAGACAGCTAATAGCCTTCTGTGTAGAACTTCCATCCAAGCAGCTCAAAACAATTTGCTAATGCTAACTAATGAAACCTCACAATACCTTAAGGCACGTAAGGAATGTGTTGGCTATTTAATATGATCACCACTGCTCTCCAACTGGACGGAATTAGAAGTGCAAGATTTTGTGCCCTATACCCTATACTGCTAATGAAGATTCTCCTTTAGCTCAGGTGGGAGTGGGGCTGTACTTCTGGAGCAGGAAATCTGAATTCTGGTCTTGTTGTTGTTGTGGATTTCTGAGCAGCCATGGTTGCAGCAAAGTGATGACTGTGACAGTAGGTGGCTGTAGATTTATTAAATTATCGCTTCTCATTTGGGGAAACAGGCTAAATGACCTACTTAAGAGCACAGGGTGAACCAGTGGCAGAGCAGACCTCCAAAGTCCCAACCCTGTGCATTAACTACTAGACCAATGCTGTACCTCGCTTGTGGAGCTTCCCTGGTGAACTGGCTCCTCGCATCCGCCATAAACTCACTTAATTTGTTTTACCAAAGAAAAGGGTGGTGTGACTCCACCATAACTGCTGGAGGCATGAGGGCACAGCTCACTCGGGGGAGCACGCCTGTCTAGCAGGCAGCCTGCCGCTGGAGGGCTCAACCTTTGGTAAGCAGCAGAGAGACCTGTGGGCCCTCAGCTGTAGGGAGCAGGTTGCTGGGATGGGAGAGGTCAGGTCCCAGCCCTGCATGGCTGAGGCCAGCTCTCTGCGCGGGCTGATAAGTGGGAAGTGCATCTTATTAGCATGGTACAATGGAGCCCAGAGAGGAGCCGCCCACCCTTCAAAGAAGCCATTCTTGTTTGCACAAAGGCCGCTGGTGTGTGCGGGGTGGGGGGGAGGAAGGAGGAGAGGGAAAGAGAGTGATCCTCTAGCCCCCTCGTCCCATAGCTCACACACATTCCTTTGCATCTCTGTCACTGACTGCCATTGACAACGGGGCCTGGGGGCAGGGACTGGCTTAGCCCTGGTGGAGACCCATCTGGAGAAATCCTCTCATCAGAGGCTGGAGAACAGGGACAACGAAATTAATAAACCACCCTCGCCCAGGACCCAGCCGGGCCACATTTCTGAGCGCATGGTGCTTGCCAGCCACAGACTTGACACCGTTCTCAGCAATGTCATCTTTCAGTAGGGACTGCGCCTAGCCGGGACTTAAGGCTACATGTGATCTAGTCTTTGGGACCTGCCTACTCACACTGGCCAGTCAATGGGCCAAACTCTGCTCTTAGATTGGTGTAAGTGTCCGTGGAGTTACTCTGGATTTAAACTGGTATAACAACAAGCTGGGGCTTGCTTCTCCCCAGTGACCCCCGTACAGTCGCCTTGAGGCAGTTTAATTGCCTAAACTTAGGTCAAAGCAACAAAATCACAGTTCCTCAGCCCACCCTGAGCTGCAGCTCCCAGGGGCTTTCCCCCTTTTGTTCTCAGGTTTCTTTTGCCTCCCCTGCCAGGGGAGTCTGGCAGCCCTAGCTCAGGAGAGCTCGCTGTTCCCAGGGCACAGGCAGTGAGATCCCTATGTCCCATCTCTGCCCCTTTCCAAACCAGCTCTCAGCCTGAGCGGGGCCTCTCGCTTAGCCCGGCTCCCTCTTTTAAAGCTCAACTGGGGTCAGCTGACGGGTCACAGGTGCAGGGCCCTGCTTCCTCTTAAAGGGCCAGCATCACCCTGTGATGCCCCCCAAGAGCAAAATTTGGGCCAGTGCCTGCCTGGATGAGTCCCTGTCTCATCCAGACACAGGTTTCAGAGTAGCAGCCGTGTTAGTCTGTATTCGCAAAAAGAAAAGGAGTACTTGTGGCACCTTAGAGACTAACAAATTTATTAGAGCATAAGCTTTCGTGAGCTACAGCTCACTTCATCGGATGCATTTGGTGGAAAAAACAGAGGAGAGATTTTTATATATATACACACACACACACACACACACACACACAGAGAGAGAGAGAACATGAAACAATGGGTTTATCATTCACACTATAAGGAGAGTGATTACTTAAGATAAGCCATCACCAGCAGCAGGGAGGGGAAAGGAGGAAAACCTTTCATGGTGACAAGCATGGTAGGCTAATTCCAGCAGTTAACAAGAATATCAGAGGAACAGTGGGGGGTGGGGTGGGAGGGAGAAATACCATGGGGAAATAGTTTTACTTTGTGTAATGACTCATCCATTCCCAGTCTCTATTCAAGCCTAAGTTAATTGTATCCAGTTTGCAAATTAATTCCAATTCAGCAGTCTCTCGTTGGAGTCTGTTTTTGAAGCTTTTTTGTTGAAGGATAGCCACTCTTAGGTCTGTGATCGAGTGACCAGAGAGATTGAAGTGTTCTCCAACTGGTTTTTGAATGTTATAATTCTTGACGTCTGATTTGTGTCCATTCATTCTTTTACGTAGAGACTGTCCAGTTTGGCCAATGTACATGGCAGAGGGGCATTGCTGGCACATGATGGCATATATCACATTGGTAGATGTGCAGGTGAACGAGCCTCTGATAGTGTGGCTGATGTGATGTATCCAGACACAGGCTCACTGAAGCAGTTGCTAGTGCTTTGAGGTGGGCTGGCATTCAGGAATCCTGGGGTCTGGACTGAGCTTTGGGTCCGTTTAAAGGGTCTGTCTTAAGGCACCTTAAAGGGGCTCCCCAAAACCACTAGCCATTTTCAAAAAGGTGCGCTGGCCATTGCTGTGCTAAAGCTAATGGGATGGTGAAGCAAGAACCCTGCTTTCCAGAGGCTCCAGCGCGTCCCAGGAATGGCCAGGAGACGGTACACCGCCCACATCAGGCGGCTGAGTTCACGGTACAACAGACAGAGAGAAAGGCGGGGCGTCCGCTAGGGCGATAGTAGCAATAATTCCTCTGAGGCAGGCTTCTCTGGCACCTCATCTGCTCCAGCCAGGCCCTGCTCTCGGGATATGCCTACCTTCTAGTCACTGCTGCCCTCCGCAACGCCCAGCAAGATGGCTTCAGCTTTGGGCCGCCACTGCCATGGGACAGGGACAAACTAGTCACGGAGAGGTGAGAGCCCTGAGCCAGCCAGGGCCTACGGAGGAAAGGGCAAAGTCATGGGGGAAGGATCTGTGCAGGGTTTGGAGTCTGAATGAAATAACTGTATGCTGCCTTTCCAGAGATCCCCTTCTAATGAAAGGTCTTCAAGGGAGGTTGTGGCCTATAAATTGAATTACTGTGTCATGTAGACATGCACGGTATGAAGCCTCATCTGGAGGTGTGGGGTTATCTCTAGCCTCCCAGGGGATGCGGTGGACACTGTGTGTTGCCTGAGAACAGAAAGTTAGAGGGGACAAAGCCCTGAGGAATGCACTGGGCTGGCTCAGAGGGGGTGGGCCCAGGCTTTCCTATCTCTGCCTGGCATGCTTCACGCTGAAATGTAACTGACTTCCCAGCGGGGGAAGCCCCATTAGCAGCGGAGTCAGGACATCCCCAGCCCTGCTGCTTTGTAACAAGGCAGCTCTTAGGGTGACCAGGTGTCTGGTTTTCGAGCAGAAAGTCCCGTCAAAAAGGAGACCTGATGGTGTCAGATCTACTGACCGGAAACGCAAAGTCCAGTTACTGCAGGCAGGGGAGGCGGGGAGATGCCGGGTCATCACCCGCACCAGTCCGTACTCAGCCAAGGCCACCGCCTACCTGCATCGGGCGCTGCAGCTCCCAGCCCCGGGCTCCCGACCCACGCAGGAAGCGGGGAGAGGGAAAGAGGAGTGAACAGGGGGTGGGGCCTCAGGAAGAAGGGGTGGATCAGGGGCGGGGTCTCATGGGAAGGGGCAGGGCAGGGGTGAGGCCTGGGGGAAGAGGTGGGCAGGGGAGGTTCTGGCACGCCTGCTGGAGTGACAGGTTTTTATATATATTACAAAGTTGGTAACCCTAGAGGCTCTAGGAGCTCTGAGCTCTGCTGTTTGGAAGCACAGACCTGACTCGGTGGGGATTCCTGCATCCAAGCGGGTCCCTTTTCCACCCCTCCCGTCTTTCTCCCCATAGCAACCTTCTCTGCAGGCGTTTCCTTTGAGAGTAAGGTTCACCAGGCTGGGGAGCAGAGAGGAGCTTGGTGGAACTTGCCAGGCACCCAGAGTATCCTTCCTCCTGCCTTAACTAATTCCCTTCTTTTGCCCTTTCGTTGCCTGCTCCGTACAAGAATGGGCTTCAACAGGGCCCAGCGCCCTGAAGGGCCTGCGAGGGCTGCAAAGTCTGGGAGAAAGGCAGGCGAGTTTGGGGGGCTGGGGAACCCTTACTGGGGTTCAGCTTCACTGATCCCCTCCAGGCCCTGGGGTGGTGGTTGAGAAGGACATGGTGCTATTTGAGGTGAAGCTGTATTGGTGATGTCATCTAGGGCATGGATAGGATCGGGGGGGAGAGACTGAGGCTGGGGTGCGGGTTCCACAGGAGAGGGCTCTGGGAGACAGAGATGAGCCCTCACTACTTTCTAGGCTCACTTTGAGAAAGGATTAGAATAAGTGGAGCAAGAAGGATGGTCAAGCAGATAGGAGTGGGAGCTGGGAGACCTGCCTTCCATTCCCAGCTCTGCTACAGACTCTCTGTGTGACCTTGGGCCTGTCCCCTAGTCCCTTGGTGTCTCAGTGCCCAATAGTGAAGTCAGGACATTAGCCCTACCGCACCCCACAGAGGTGCTGTGAGGAGATGCTCCATGCATGGTTGCTTTGGCAACAAGGCCAGGCAAGTATCTAAACAGCACCTCACCAGAGCCAGAACTGCCAAGTGGGGTTCCCATCATTGACGAACAGCAAATATCCAGCAGCAGTGTCATCAGAGAGGCCCTGGGGGAGAATGAGCCCAGCCTTTCAACCTTAATAGGGGGCTCTCCTGGAAGCCCTGATGCACTGAGGCAAGCTTGCCCTGCTGCAAGTCTCCAAGCTGTCAACCCAGCCCGGTTCACCGGCACCAACTGCACCTGCCTGCCTGCAAATAGACAAGTAAAAACAGAAATTGCTGCAGGGAAGCATTCTCCACTGTGCAATCCAACCTGGGTCCTCCCCCGTCGATTTGGGGCCATGTCCATCCATCTACGGTTTGCTTTCCAGTCTGGATCACATAGCCCTTAGCCACGTGGTTGGCTGCGAAGCAGTCCTTTCGTTGACTCGACTTCTGCTCATGAAGCACTGGGCTGAATGCTCAAGAGCTCATGTAACCAGAACAGCGAAGGGAGAGGTCCAGTAATTAAAGCCTTTGGCAAATGGCAGAGCTGGACAGCCTTACGTAGCGCGACGGTAATGGGTAGTCACAGCATTGGACTTAAATATGGTAATTCGTGAACCAGTTGCCAATCAAAGCAATGGCAGGGCACTAGGGGATTTGTCTGAGAAAGGAGTAGACTTTCAGAAGCCTAGCTCTATGGATCATCACTTTAACTTTACCCTAATGTATTGTAATACAATGATTCGATCATAGTCAGATCAGATCTCACATTTGTGAAAGGCCTTGTCCATCCCGCAAGTGCTTGACAAATTATGAGCTGAGGCAAACTCCCTGACTCCCATTGATTTCAATGGGCTTTGGATCAGACCCTATATAGACAGGAATCATTTCACCCACTGAAATGTAGCCACCTCTCGGATGGAACATAGCAGCTGTTTAACAGCACGCAACAACATTCCACAGCAGTTTAGTACAAGATGAGAAGGAGAACCTTGTCTCCAGATGAAACTGAAGGAGGAATGGAGGGGAGCAGAAGGCAAATATTCTGTCCAAACACCCCTACTCTTGCAAAATAATGTCCTGAGATCTTTAATGACCATAAGTGGGTAAAGGCTAATTTGTACATCTCATCAGAAAAACAGATCGCAACAGCCATGCTAATGATATGACTTCTGTTGGCATATGAAATATAAACAGAAGACAATTTAAATGAAAAACATGTAACCTTACACAATGGCAAATAAAATGCAAGAGGCATTCTCTCGGAGCACTCCCGGCACACATCTCTCAGGCTCCACCTCATTGCTGATGGTGTGAAGAGTAGCCCTTGGAGTAGAACAACACACTGGTCATCATAATGCTTTGCACGTTCACCTGAGGAGCCCAATACCCTTAACAAAGGGGCATGAGCTCCATAGCCTGCCAGGAACTGTCTAGGACTGTTAAAGTTTTCATGTCGCTGTGCAGCTGGACTTCTCTGAACTCCACAGCAACAGGACCCAAATCCTCCTGCTACAGAAGCACCAGAACTTTGTGGCTTGCCTCTTTAGCCAAAGGAGAATCTCTGTTAGGTAGTAGCATTATAAGCCTATGACATGTAGTAGAACAGCTCTGATGGCAGTGTTGTGTGCTCTCTCACACACATGCAGGGTTTTTTTTCCACCAAATGCATCCGATGAAGTGAGCTGTAGCTCACGAAAGCTTATGCTCTAATAAATTTGCTAGTCTCTAAGGTGCCACAAGTACTCCTTTTCTACATGCAGACCGTAATTCATTATAATATTATCTCTGTTTTACAGGTGGGGAAATTGAGGCACAGAGTAATCAGTGTTTAGAAGCCATAGTAATAAAGACTTAGGCTAGATAATCACGTGACTTCTCCAAGGTGACACAGCAAAACATGGGCACTTGGCAAAGGGAACAGAAGTCTCCTGTAGAGTGACCAGACAGCAAATGTGAAAAATAGGACAGGGGGTGGGGGGTAATAGGAGCCTATATAAGAAAAAGACCCAAAAATCTGGACTGTCCCTTTACATCTGGTCACCCTAGTCTCCTGACTGCCAACTCTGTGCTCCATCCACTGAACCCCACTACCTTGTGCTACAGAGCTGTTCATCTATTATGCTCACTGGATCTCCAAGTTTCCAAGTACCTGAGTTTAATCACTCTCTGTGGATGTGTCTGAGTCCCTGTGACACTGGCGTTCTCAAATCAACTTGTTGCTTCTTCACAAAATGTGGAAGTAACTTCCAGCCCAGGAAGGGTCACTAGCTTTGCTGCTACTGTCACCCTCGCTGTGTTGTAGGAACTGGTCCCTCTGATAGGCAGGACTCTTGGAGGAAGTCCAGCCAACTGATGAAAACATAAACAATTGATCCCTTCCCTTCTTCCCGTAACTCTCTGTGTGAAGGACCGAATGCCTAGCCACACGAAACAAGACTCCAGAGCTGCTGGATCGTGCGCGTGTCCAGGTGGAGTTCAGAAGGGCATGTGCGTGACTGGATGGCTTAAGAAGTAGAGACTGGGTGTTAGAGCCTTTTCCTTGCAAGTCAAGCATTCAAATCCAGCCCACAATAGTTGCAACCTCAATTCACTACCCGATGGCTGCTTGGTGGCGCAGGTGAAATGACATGATGGGTCTCGATCAACAGACTGGTAAACAACCATCACCACTGGTACCCCTGTTGGCAATTGCAGAAAGGCAAGGACAGATTAAATCCATGGAGACTAAACTCCCCTAGCTCCCTTTTCTGCGATCCCTACAAAATCATCCATAGTTAGGCTCTGCTCTTTCTTTCAATTCCTTGTCTTGCAGGGAAACTCTTGCAAAACAGGTGAGCACTGTGGCTAAACAGAAGAGTTTGGTCACCAGGGCTTTCAGCAGCACTGAAATATTCATTAAAAGAAACATACCAGAATGCCTCTTGCCCAGCTGGAGTTGAAATTCCTGAGAGCATCTGTTCACAGCTGGAGTCATGTAAGTTTCAGAGGATAATGCCTTTGCCTAGTAATAAGGTCCTTCCCTAAAAACCAAATCAAAATCCCCCCTTGGAAGCATGAAGAGGTGGAGAGTGGGGAAAGCATGTGGGACTCTCTTTCAGTTAACTGTATCCACTGGTTTAGCTAAACCAGGGCTATCCTCTGTGTAGACACACCTATTTTGGTTTAAAAGTAGCTTATTTTGATTTAGCTGAAACCAGTTGTAATCATCTTAAATGCAACTGAACGCAGCTTAGTTTAAACTGAATGAACATCACACTTGCAGTGAAACCAGTGCAAATTTCTCAGGGAGGGAGATAAGGCCTTAGAAATGCCAGAGCCCGATTAATTCCTGGGTGAATCCCATGTGCCATCCCTTGCACATGTCTGACCAGCAACCAAACAACACACTGCCTATCACAGCGTGCATCTCAGGTTTTATGATGAGCCCAGTGCATGCTGGGACAGGACGATGGGAGTTTAGTGGACTCATGCAATACACATATGATAATATCCCCTATCCTTACCTCTCTGCGCACCTTCCACTCCCATGCCGGTTTCTCTAGGGACTGTGTGCAGCTGCTCAGAACAATCCAATCCTGCAAGGTGCTACCTCCCAACATGAGTTCTCCAGCGCTCACACTAAGGGGGTATGTGTGTGAGAAAAAGTGAGTGATTTGGGTTCTCCATAGCTCACATTAAGGGGGTGTGGATGTGAGATTTGGGCAGCAGTGCAGGGTTCTCTTGAATCTTTTGCACAGTTTGTTTGAGGTTCTTCAGGCTGAAAGCTGCCATATAAATGTAGGTTTCAGAGTAGCAGCTGTGTTAGTCTGTATTCGCAAAAAAAAAAGGAGTACTTGTGACACCTTCGAGACTAACAAATTTATTTGAGCATAAGCTTTCGTGAGTTACAGTTCACTTCATCGGATGCATCAAATAAATGCTCAAAATCGGATGCTTATGCTCAAATAAATTTGTTAGTCTCTAAGATGCCACAAGTACTCCTTTTCTTTTTGCATATAAATGTAAAATCCCTGTTGTTATTATGACTCCGTGGGGAGCAGCCCAGCTCTGTTGGCTCTGAAGCACACATGGGTTTCTTCTAAGACCAGGAAATTGACAAGAATCTCCCAGACTACTAGTTAGTGTGTGAAGGTGCCACAGATAAGTAAGAGCTTAGAATGCAGCAACATTTGAAATACACAAATTAGCTCCCTTCCCTGGCTGTCTCCCTCTGATCCCTCCAAACCCTCCTGCACAGAGCACCAGTGTCTGGCCCTGTCAATCGCAGTCTGCTGCTGAGCCAGGCCAGGGTGCAGAAGGAGATTACCGTGAATTTCTTGCATTCCTGCTCCAGCATCCACTTTGGACCCAAACTTGAACGCAACAAGGAAATCCCTGAGATCTTTGGCTCTGGAGGGGGAAGTGTTCGGGCACTGTGAACTCTACAGGCGAGGACAGGACTGAGGTGTAATGGGGAGTGGAGGGGATTTAAAAATCAGTTAGCAAAGTCTGCACAGGTTCAACCACCTGCCTTTCAGGGCAGGGTCCCTGCGAATGTTCAGGGAGGGAGCAGGGCTGGAGGCTGTGAGCTCTCTGCAGACAGCAGTGGCAGGATATACCAGCTGGAGGGGAACTGATAAGGATTTGGGGGGGGGGGAACACAGCTGGGACAGGGGTTGGCTGAAGTGAGGGGAAGGTTTGAGAGCTGGGATGGGGAGTTGGGGAACATTTGGGCAGGGGAGGGTTTGAGAGGTGGGAGGAGGGGGTTGGGTGAAGCTTCTATGGCTGAAAGAGGAGGTCAGGACAGGAGGGGTGCTGGTTTAAGAGACCAGTTAACAGGGGGCTGCTGTATACTTGTCCATGGCTTGCAAGGGTTAAGAGCCTGGACTCATCCATTCATCTTGAAACAGCAGCTTACAACATTGTTATGCTTATTTATGTTACCAGAGGACCTAGAGGCCCCATTGTGCTAGGTGCTGTATTATTATTTTGAATTATTATCTATGTTATCACCCCTGCCCCTAAGACAAAGGTCCCCAAACTTTTTACCTCACACCTCTCCGTACCCCTATCTGCACCCCCTTCCCTCCTCCCCCAACCGGAGTCGGGGATGGGAGTGGGGCCACAGCTCCGGGAAGCGGGGACGCAGACAGGGGTAAGGGGGCCGAGGCTGGGGCCACAGCTGGGGACGGGGGCTGGGCCAGGAGCGGAGTCTCGACCAGGGGCCGAGGCCGGCAGCCGGGACCCTGGGCACGGGGCTGGCAGCCAAAGCAAAGCCAGCAGCCAGGGCCAGGACAAGAGCGGAGCAGGGGAGCACTCCCTCTTCACCCTCCATGAGGGCTGGCCCAGGCCCCAGCCACACACCCCTAAACAGGGGGTGCGCCCACAGTTTGGGGTCCTCTGCCCTAAGAACTCTGGCCTGAGGAGCAGCTATGTGAGAGGGCAGACTGCTCCCTGGGCATCTGATGGTTTCCTGAATCCCAGGTAGCTAAGAATCTACTTTCCTAATGCCCAAATAAATTTGTTAGTCTCTAAGGTATCACAGGGACTCCTCATTGTCTTTCCTAAAAGGAAATCCAGTGCGGCTCCCAGGACAGGATTATTGTGATCTCACTATTACAGGAGTCTGAAGATAGATGGGTGGCCCTGTACTTGGAGCACTAAGTATAATCTCCTGATACAGGTGCCGGTGGGTTTCCTGAATGATTGATTGGGTTTCTTTGGGATGTTATTAATTTGTTTGTATTACGTAGAGAGAAAAGGCTCGTAAAAAGGAATCGGACATTGGCCTAGGTGTCTGCTTCTTCCTCCAGGGTGGGGAATTAGTTTAGTGGCCACTAAAAGTTTTTAGCTCAGGAATCCTCCTATCTTCCCCTGTTTCAATTGACTACAGTGTGTGTTTACGATTCACGGATTCCAAGGCTAGAAGGGGCCATTGTGACCATCTAGTCCAGGGTCGGCAAATTTTTTGGCCTGAGGGCCACATTAGGTTTCCAAAATTGTATGGAGGGCCGGTTAGGGGAGGCTGTGCCTCCCCAAACAGCCAGGTGTGGCCTGGCCTCCGACCCCCCCTGCTTCTCACCTCCTGATGGCCCCGCCAGGACTCCTACCCCATCCATCCCTCCCTGTCCCCTGTCCTCTGATGGCCCTCCCGTCCACCACTCCCTGCCCCCTGACGGTCCCTGGACCCCCCGCCGCTGCCTGTCCCCTGCCACCCCATCCAATCCCTCCTCTCATTCCTGATTGCCCCCCCGGGACCCCTGCCCCCATTCAACCCCCCTGTTCCCCACCCTTTGACCACCCTGACCCCTATCCACCCCACCACCCTCCCCTGAACTCCCCTGCTCTCTATCCAACCCCCTCCTCCTGCTCCCTGCCCCCTTACTGAGTTGTCTGGGGCGCTGGTGGCGCTACAGCCGAAGCGCCCGGCTGGATCCAGCCACACGCGGCACAGCCCAGAGCACCGGGTGAGGCTGCGGTTCTGCAGCCCCCCAGCCCAGAGCATTGGGCTAGCAGCACAGTGAGCTGAGGCTGCGGGAGAGCCTCCTGGGCCAGGAGCTCAGGGGCCAGGCAGGAGGGTCCTGCAGGCTGGATGTGGCTCGCGAGCCATAGTTTGACTACCTCTGATCTAGTCTGACCCCTTGTGTAACACAGGCCAGAGACCTGCCCCCAAGTAATTCCTAGAGCAGAGCTGTTAGAAACACAGCCCGTCTGGATTTTAAAATGACTGGTGATGGAGAATTCCACACGACCCTTAATAAATTGTCCCCTTGGTTAATTACCCTCACTGTCAAAATTCATGCCTTATTTCCAGGCTGAATTTATCTAGCTTCAACCTCCAGCCACTTGATGGTGTTAGACGGTTCTCTGCTAGACTGAAAAGCCCATTATCAAATATTTGTTCCCCTCATAGCTACATATAGACAGTAATCAAGTGATCTCTTTAGTGTGTGTCTGTGTGTGTGTGTCTGTGTCTGTGTGTAAGATGGGGGGAGGGTAGCTTGGTGCCTATATCCATGCTCAGCCCACTGGGAAGTGGTTCATCCCCACCACAAACTCAGATCTTTGATGCATTAACCTGGTGCAGATTCATTCACTAAAACATTCATCCAGCCTCGCTTTTCACCCCTGCAAAGTCAAAAAGTAAGATTTGCCCATCCCCCTCATGGTCGGAAATAAACTGTTATTATTCTGATTATGTGAATCAAGGACAGTGGAACTGTACTTGGCCTTTTGTTATGATGGAGGGACTCGCCATCAACTAAGCAGCACTTGCTAGGCAAGGGTCATGGGTTCCAAAACCCAGTGAATTGAGAAAGGCTTCGGACAGGTATAACTTAGGTAATTTTTTCACTACAAGGTCTAAGAGACACAGACAAGGTTTTCTTCTTGAGGCCAAAAGACCAAAAACATCAAGACACTTGATCGCAGCCTTAGATAGGCCAAGAGACTACTTATACTTGATCTTAGCCAAAAGACTGAGATCTTCGCCATGGTGAGGGCCCTAAATGCTAATTGCCCCTTCTCCTCCCTCCACTGTGGGATATCAGAGCTAGTTTTGATTCCATTAGGAGTCTAGTTACAGGTTGCTGAGCTGAATTCACTTTGGGTCAATGGAGCACTAGCACTGAGGATCCCCTACTACAAGCTGAAATCACTGAAGAGCTAAAATTACTAAAAGCTAAAATCACTGAGTGCTGTGTTAAGTAGTGGGAGGGCCTGAAGATATATTGTGGAGTGGCTCACGGGACAGCTGGTGGAGCAGTTTGTGGGACAGCTGGTGGAGCGGCTGGCAGAGCAGAGCGATTTGTGGGACGGCTAGTGGCGCAGAGCAGAGTGAAGCCCCACAGAGAGGCAGGGCAGTCGGCTTTGGACCATGTAAGGTGACCCTTAACCCCCCCATTTCCACCTAGGCTGGGAGGTAAAACTGCAGATAAACTTCCGAACTCTAGGGCTTCAATGACAAGTGCTGCACTGACCAGAGACAGAGACTTTTGGGTTGTTGGACTTTTGGGACTTTGGATGACTTTTGGGTTGCTGGACTCAAGAACCAAAGGGAAAGGTCATGACCCAATTTGCTTGGAGTGGGTTTTTGCTCATGGGTTCTGTTATGAATCCTGTTGGTGGTGTTTCTCCACCATAATGCCACATTGTTTCTCTCTGTTATTAAAAGGCTTTTGCTATACTCAAAAAGAAAAGGAGTACTTGTGGCAGCTTAGAGACTAACAAATTTATTTGAGCATAAGCTTTCGTGAGCTACAGCTCACTTCATCGATCCGATGAAGTGAGCTGTAGCTCACGAAAGCTTATGCTCAAATAAATTTGTTAGTCTCTAAGGTGCCACAAGTACTCCTTTTCTTTTTGCGAATATAGACTAACATGGCTGCTACTCTGAAACCTATCATTTTGCTATACTCAGACTCTGTGCTTGCGAGAGGGGAAGTATTGCCTCTTAGAGGCGCCCAGTGGGGGTGGTATATATTTGTCCCAGGTCACTGGGTGGGGCTTGAGCCGGTTTTGCATTGTGTTATTGGAATGGAACCCCTAGATACTGAACGTGGCCCTTGTTGCTGCCAACTCTGACAGGCAGAAGGGTTACAGAGGTATACATGCTACATGCATGTACATCACCTAGCACAATGGGGCCCTGATCTCAGATGGGCCCTCCAGCTGGTACCATAATACCAGTGGTAATCACAGTGCCTGGGTCTGCAGCAGGGAAGAGAGGACGGGACCCCACCGCCAGCTGCAGGCTGGAAAAAAGTCACTTCTGCTCACCACCCATCTGGCCAATCAGCCTGGTGCACGTGGAACAACCCCCGCCTGCACACACGTGAGACAGCCTGCTCAGGCTCCTGGCTGTGGATCCCCACCCCAGTCAAGCCTGCGCATGCACTACTCCACCTGCTCACCCTGGCGTGTGTGGTCTCGCTCGCCCGTGTGACTATGTATGCTGGTCTCACATCTTTTCTCAGCTGTGTTTCACCTCCATTTGGCCTTGAAGTGAATGAGCCAGGGAGAGTTTTTGTGCAGCAGGAAGCAGAAAACCCATTCGAATAAAAACAGAAGCCAGGTCCATGGAGAGATAGACATGAACTGACTCTTTAATTTGCAGATTTGCACTGTGCCAGGCTGGCTAAGCCCATGCTCTCTAATGATATCCTTTCCAGGCAGCTTGGAGACCAGATCCATATTCCTGCTCCTCCCCAGTTCTAAGCCATTGGGGATCTGGTCAGGGTCGCGAGAACAGCAAGGAGAAGGGCCTGGATGTCTGTGCCAGCAGCCAGCTCCAGTCCTCCAAGGTCCCGCCTGGTCTGATCTTGAAGAGCTGCTGACGGAATGAGATGAGGAGCTCTCCTCACCCAATGCTTGGCATTTCCATCCTCCCATGCAGCAAAGAAAGAGGAGAGATTTTTAATTTTGGTGGGCTTTTTTGGTGATGGTGCTGCAGATACTTTTGCAAACACACCTCCATGGCAGGGGTGAGGAAAGCCCTGATCTCTTGGCTGGGAGAATCAAAAAAGTGTTTAAGCCTTTATACAGCAATAAAAATGAAAAAGCGCCCCCCCCCCCTTTGGAGCCTGTTTCCGTGACAACAGAGACACCTTATATCTGTGGGCAGAAGGCGCTGGCATTAGTCACAGGTTTAAAGACAGGGTGATTCGTTTCAAAGTTCCCTGAGGACATCCCAGTTGGAGTCCCAGTCTGCAGCCTGCAAGCCTCTGGAAGGGGGAGATTGTTTCTGATGTAAGGGGCTCATGGCTCTGAGACGCAACAGCGAGATACATGGCTAATGGAGATTGTGCTATTGCTTGGCTGCTCGGGGATCCAACTTCCATCCCTCCTGGCAGGGAGGTTGTGTTGTCTAGTAGCCTGAGCACTAGCAACGGAGTGAGGAGCTGCTCGTAGTCCAGGAACTGCCACAGATATCTAATGTGACCTTCGATAGGCTTCCCCCCATGCCTCTTCTTCCCCCTCTGTAAATGGGGATAACTCTCACCTGCCCCATTGGAAGGGGGGATATGCAGTTTATTTAACTCACCTCTAGCTGGCGCACCAGGAGCATCCCAGACATTAGACGTTCTTGTCAACTGCTGGAAATGGCCCACCTTGATTATCACCACAAAAGGTTTTCTTCCTCCCCCACCCTCCTGCTGGTAATAGCTCATCTTAAGTGATCACTCTCCTTACAGTGTGTATGATAAAACCCATTGTTTCATGTTCTCTGTGTGTGTATATAAATCTCCCCACTGTATTTTCCACTGAATGCATCCAATGAATTGACCTGTAGAGCACAAAAGCTTATGCTCAAATAAATTAGTCTCTAAGGTGCCACAAGTACTCCTTTCTTTTCACAAATACAGACGAACACGGCTGCTACTCTGAAACATTCAAACAAGAGAAAATCCTGGAAGTGAGTGAGTGATCTTCTCTGGGAAGAAAGCAACGATCCCGATCCCTCTCAGCGAGAGAGATGCCGGGCTGTGGGAGTGACCAGAGCCAGCCTTTGTTTATATCTGGCTGGGATGGAAATCGCTGGACAGCTGCAGCCTGTCACCTTCTTCCAGACATTTCTTTCCCACTTTTAAAAGTGGGAAATAAATACAGGGTTAATAACCTCTTTCCTGAACAGCACAGGGAATGGGACAATTGACTGGGCACAAGAACATGGGGGGAGGGGTCTGAGAATGCCCTCATTCATGCTCTAACCCCTACCCTACACTTCTTCCTCCCTCTCTAAAGCTGGGTGGCTCTTTGTGTGCTCGGCAAAAGCTTGTCACGACCCTGTTCTAACCTGGGTCCTTGCCCATTAAATAGGCGAGACCAAATTGGCCAAAGAATTCAGCACCCAGCATGTAAATCTGGCGACTTATTCTGGTGCTGAACCTGAGCAGCTTTGAACATTCTGACCCTGATCTCTGCCCCTCAGTAGGGGCTGAGTGCCCAACTACCTTGGGCTGGGGTTTTCAAAGGAGACTAAGTTAATTATTCTTCATTAGGGCTTTAAGATTCCCCCTACTGTGAAAGTGTCTAAGCAAAGGCCAAAGCATTATGATCTGTAGCATATACCGTTCCATGCTTCACAAAGCCAGGCTGCTTCTGGGTGATTTATAGGGGCAAGTCAGGGCCAGTAGCATCCCTGTGAGTTACCCTTAAATTAAAAAACATGAGCTCCAAAGTTTGATTGTCAAATAGCTGAAACTGGAAGATGGCATCAATGCGCTGTGAAGATACCTCTTTTCATGGGAAATCCATGTCCTCTGCTCTGCAGGGGAAGGCAGCCTGGAAGGACATGGCCCTGAAATAAAAATAACGGACTTTGTAACTCTCGGCAAGGCACAACTGGCAGGTCTGATTCAGAGAAGGAGCCAGCCCAAGGCTCACTGCTCATGGTGCTTCTCATTTCAGGCAAGCCAGTAATAGATACAGCAGTTACGGGCAAACCAGCCAGAATACAAGACCCCCCAGAACCTTTACCTGAACTCAAACTGAGGACTTCCTGTGGTCTGAACAGGTTCAGGAAATCCCCATGTCCGACAAAACAGAGTCACTAATGGTAATTTCTCCACCCCCAGGAAATTCAGAGCCCTCACTGGTGCCACAGGCTGACTAGTTCTCTAACATGCAGAACTTTATCTGCCTTTCACATTGTCATAATCCTAGCCTTCCTTAGGTAAAGATGGAGTTATGAAAATCCCTTAGCCCTGGGTATAATATCAGCAGATCAACAATGACTCCCACCCATCGGCAGCATGGTGGGGTTTAAAACCCCTGCCACTAATAAGCCCTTATATAATGCCTTTTTATTCCTAGCTCTCGAATCACTGAACAAGGGGGGGTAGGCTCGGTTATATACAGAAGCTCAGATTCCATGATCACAATGCTCCCATCTGGCCTTGGAATCTATTTCTGTTTTCCTATCAGAGAAACTGAAGCACAGAGCAGCGATGTGACTAGCCCATGATCACATGGGAAGCCAGTGGTGGAGCTGGGACTAGATCTTAGCTTCCCTGAGTCCCACTCCAACGCTCCATCCACTGGACCTTGCTGCCTCCCTAAGATCTTCTGCTCTGCTTAGCAAGGCTGGTTAAAAAGTTGCAGTGGCTTCCCTTGGAGCAAAATGAACCCCAAAGCTGGGTACATGGGCACAGCCTCTGTACAGCCTGCTGAAGAGCTCTCCCTGCAGCACCAAGCAGGGTCCTGAGCGATGCTCTAACACCACGCCCTGCTTGCCATCCTGGGATCCCGATTTCCTGAGCAAAGGGCTGAGGTATGTGCAGAGAGGCAGGAGGACTTCAAGATCCATTTTCTCTGCAGTTGTGTGTGTTCTTATTTGGGGTGGGAGGGTTTGTTTCTGTAGCTAAAAGAAAAGGAGTACTTGTGGCACCTTAGAGACTAACAAATTTATTTGAGCATAAGCTTTCGTGAGCTACAGATCACTTCATCAGATGCATTTGGTGGAAAATACAGAGGGGAGAAAATTTTCCACCAAATGCATCTGATGAAGTGAGCTGTAGCTCACAAAAGCTTATGCTCAAATAAATTTGTTAGTCTCTAAGGTGCCACAAGTACTCCTTTTCTTTTTGTGAATACAGACTAACACGACTGCTACTCTGAAACCTGTTTATGTAGCTGTGTCCTTCACTTGCTCTTTTCCCCCCAAAGGTTCCCAAGATGCTGATTCCCTGCAGGGTATCCACAGCTGATCTGCAGCGTGGATTCTGTTCAGGCCCTGGGGGTAGTTGCCTTCTTGGACCCAGTTTGTAGGATTTAAAATCCTGTTGTCCCAGGGAACGAAAGCAAATCCCCATGCTGATTTAACCAGCCCCACAGGTGTGCCTAGTGTTTTACAGACCATTCAGAGTGACAGGTGCCTGCTTCCTTCACAAGTCCTATAATGAAAATAATATCAGATTCCTTCAAACCCAGCCATTTCTCTCGCATGTCTTTCCCGATGCAAGTGCCATCCAAACCTGCCAGCGCTAACAGTTTGTTTGTGAGACTCAGTAATTCACTCTTGCAATGCAATATTTATATGGAGAAAACAAAACACAACTTGTTTTCTGGGAACAATCATTCTCTTCCCTGGGCATATAACTGACAAACAATAGAGTGTAAAAGGGTGCTGCAGGGATACCTATACATATTGTAGTTAAATGACTGAACAGAGAACTTTAAAATCCACCATAATTTTCAGCATTTCAACAGTCTCTTGCGGCTTGTATATAACTCAGTTGCTCAGTTCACATTTCTGTTTACTGTGTGGCCAGCTCTTGCAACTTCACTGTGAATCTCACACTATTTGATGTTCTACTAAAAGACCCAGCTCTTGGAGTCAGGTGATTAGTTGAGAGTCCCAGCTTCAATTTAAAATGAAAAGGAATTTCTAGCCCTCCTGGTAGCAGAGAAAAGCTTGAAAACATGACCCAGGTACTCTTGAAAAGCTCTGTAAACAGAAGGTTAATAAAAAGAATCCACATTTTATTTTTTAAATCTCATGATTTTGGGGCCTGACTCATGATTTTTGAATATTTGGGATTGGCCATAATGGTTTAGTCTGTCACTTTATGATTCAGAACACCTTATTTGGAAAGCCTCTTTCACACTTTAATGACCAGACGGGGAGTGTATGTATATAAAACATTGCCTTCTTCTGGATGGAATCAGAACTGCTCAGCTGTGTGGCACATGCCTTATACTGCTAGAACTTAAAGAAGATTCTCCTTTGTTCAAGTGGCAGGGGGCTATACTTTTGGAGTCTGAGGCTTCTGCTGTCATTGTGAAGTTCTGAGTGGCTGCAGTTTGCACGCTGTAAGTCCTATATGACCAAGGTTTTGTCACCAAACAACCGGCATCACAAGAGGTTTTAGAACATCTCTAACTTTTTTATAGTATGGACCACGTCTTAGCAAAAGGATGTCTTGTGGCCCTCCTCCCCTCTCGTTTGCAGTCACAGGGACCAGCATCCCACCGTCTACCACGGCAAAAACCTCCCTGCAGCAACTGCACACTTTGGAGACATGGAAAAGTAACGCTAGGAAAGTATGCAATTAATTTTTTCACTGTCTTTCATCTGATGTAGCAACTGGAAGACAGGAGGAGGAGCCAGCACTGTGTGACCAGCCAGCTGTCAGCAGACATCCAGAGGTTGGTTCAATGATCGGAGTCAGGGAACTGTTACAGAGGTCATTAACAAGAGCAGGAGGAGAGCAAAATGAAGAGATATACCAAGGGAGGAATGATGTTCCCTACTGAGACTCGACACAGAATGGCGTTGATGAGAAGGGACAGACAGTGAGAAGGCTGTTGCATTCTGGAGAATGGAGGGGAGCAGTGGCAGGCTCTGGAAGGCTGCCTGCATCAGGATGATGGAGGATTTATTGTCATCGGTGACCCCTCGGAGTTCCAGGATGATGGTCTTCCATAAAATGATAGCCAGTTATTGCTGGTGAATCTGCAGGTGGCTAATGAGACCGATCCAGGATCCACAGATCTTCTTGCAATTGGGGCAGACATTTCCCGAAGGAATGGGCAGATCTGGATTGTTGAGTCAGGCTGTGGCGTGTTCTTTCCTCCTTTCCAGTTTCTCCATTTCCTGTTGTCTCCATTGAATCTTGAAGTACTGGGATCCTTGCCACAAGGTCTTTTTCCATTTTGGTTGGTCGAGGGCTTGGGTTTCCCATGAGTTTATGTCAATACTGCATATCTTCATGTTGGCTTTCAGAGTGTCTTTGAAGTGCTTTTTTTGCTTGCCCCTCATCCATTGCCCATGGCTCAGCTGTGAGAACATGACCTGCTTCTAGAGTCGATTTTCTGGCATTTGAAGACCATAACTAGCCCAACGGAGTTGGTGGTGGATGATCATAGCTTTGATACTGGAGGTTTTGGCTTGGGACAGAACACTGATGTTGGTGCATTAGTCATCCCACTTGATTCAGAAGATCTTGCAGAGGCACCATTGATGGAATTGCTCAAGAACCTTGAGGTGTCTACTGTACGTGAGCCAGGATTTGGCACCATACAAGAAAGCAGGGATAACAGCCTGGTACATGAGAAGCTTGGTTTGATTCTTGATGTCATGATGTTTGAAGACACATTTTCCCAAGCGACCGAAAGCTACACTGGCATATTGAAGGCGGCGTTGAACTTCCTCATCAACATCAGCTTTCTGCGACAGATAGCTGCCAAGGAAAAGGAAGTGCTTGGCATTCTCCAGGGTCTCTTTATTGATCTGAATTATGGGAACAGGATCCTGGTGATTCAGAGCCTGATGGTGGAGTACTTTTAGTTTTCTGGTGTTGAGTGTGAAGCTGAGTTTGTTGCAGGCCTCAGAGAAAGTACTGACTATTTTCTGAAGATCTGAGTGGGTGCACAGAGCACAGTCATCTGCATATTGGAGCTCAATGACTGATTTAGTAATAGTCTTTGTCTTGGATCAGAGGTGAATGAGGTTGATGAGCTTGTCATCCATTCACTGTCAGATGTCAAGCCTGGAGGGGAGCTTGTCAGCAATGAGAAGGAGGGTGACAGCAAGGAAGATGGAGAAAAGGGATGGAGCAATGACACAGCCTTGCTTAGCTCCTGTCTTAAGTAGGGAGAGGTCCATGAATGTGGAAGACACCTGGGCATGAATTCTTTTAATGTGGAGATACCATTACACACCAGCATCCACACGCTGCTTGGCAGGATGAGGATCATAATCCAATGGCAAGGAAACCAAGGTGATCGGAGACATTCATCCTGCTGCAGCCTCCATCCGCTTCACAGCCATTGAGAGAAATTGTCTCTTCATCCACCTGCTCTGCTGTCAAGGACTTCAGGGCGGGGGGAATTGGATCGTTGTTCATCTGGAACTTCACCTTTGACCTTGCCACCGTGGGTGACCCTGCCAGGCGTGCGAGACTCTCGACAGCATCGCTCGGAGGAGCATGGGAACACTCAAGCTACTCCATCCCCTCAAGGTTGCAATCCTCTGGGGCGGAGAGGGTTTGTTGTATAATGACAATGAAGGGAGTTTTGAACTGACTCCTGCAATGAAGGAGTGAGGAGCCAGGGCAGGTAGCTGAGGACAGGGGTTGTGTGGTTGCGTTTCGTCCCGCACATCAGAAGATGGGCAGCGGCACAACATTTACAGTTTCAAAATTGTGGCCTTTGATTTGATTCTTCTCATGTTTTTTATCCCTGTTCGAAATAAAGCCACAATTTGGGGATCAAACTAAATGGATGGCATTTCTTTAATTTTCCAAGATCTCAGAGCAGTGGGGCAAAGATCCCAGATGAAACCCCAGGGACCCTGAGACTGGATGGATTCCCTGAACCTAACTCCTCTTTCCCATCGCCTCACTCTCAGAGGGTCAGCATTCCTGGTGGAAACATTTTATATAGTCTGGCAAGATACGACACAGATAGACCCATGGGCAAGTCGCTTTGTTCCATCTACAGTTGGCAAGGAGGGAGGGATTATGATGTGGGGCTTGCCAGTGTTGCCCACCCCTTGTCACTTCGACCTTTGAGTGCTGCATGGGGCCACTCAGAAACTGAAGCAAGTGCAGAATACAGTTGCTCACTTACTCAGTGGCATATCAAGCCAAGACCATCACACGACTGGTCCCATGCTCTGGGGATCTTCATTGGCTGCCTGCATGCTGCTAACAGGAATTCAAGGTGTCCATTTTGACCGGTTAGGCCCTAAAGAGTTCGAGATCAGGTTCCCCGAGATGCCGCTCTCCCATGTGATCCTGGGACAGATGTGATCAGTGGGGGCATTTGATCTGGAGCTCCCTTGATTTAAGAGAGGGAACTGCTGGTAGCATATCTTCCATAAGGGGCTTTTGCCTTTTAAACTAGCTTTGCCTACCCATGGGCTGCCAGAGTTCAGATTTGTCAGCCTTCCCAACACACTGCAAAGCCCATCTCTTTTCCTAGGGACATGGTGGCTAGTGGGTTAGGGTTTGGGAGAAGGTGGTTATGGAGCAGCGGACAGTCACTGAACTGATAAGCCTGCACTCTGATATTATGAAAACACTGAGCCCGTAGGATGAACCCTCGCTACCGTTGCAAACCAAGATCAGTCACAGCAGATTTGTGGGGGGATGGGGCAAAGGCAAGTTTGGGTGTCTGGTGAAGGATACCCCTCATAATAAGGGTCAGCTTATCTCAGGCTGTGGTCTCCTGACCATTGGGCTTCCCTCAGCTTCAGTATGTCCCTGGAGGGGCGCAGTACCAGCAAAAGGAGATAGGGAGGAGGGAAAAGAGTGTGTCTGTGTGCTAGATAGGCAGGAGTTACAGCGGCAGCTGCAAGTTGCAGAATGAGCTTTACAGACAGCTCGGCGGGGCTCCCCACTCCCTGCAGGACTCCACCTGGAGACTTTGGCATGAACAAAGCCATTTAGATTCCCAATTTCAGCTGATCCCCCTCCGCCTTCCAAAGCCAAGGCTGAAGTTCACCAGGAACTGACTGACAACAATCTCCTGATGCAAGTTTCCTTGGCAAGAGGTATTAAATTTCTATACCAGCCTGCCAAGAAGTGACAGCTCTCCCGAGTCACCGTCTCGGCTGTTAGCAAAGCCTCTTTGGGAGGGTTTGCCTCTGTAACTGTCCCTTTCCCATCACAAATCCAAACATGGAGAGACTTGCACCTTCAATCTATAATGCACATGGCCATCGCAAAGGCAGAGCATGACATCAAGGAGCTGGTTTTGGAGAAGAGCGGTGCCAGGTCCTCACTAAAACACCTCACTCTGTCGCCCTCAAAGCAGATTTCAAGAAAAATCCCAAGTGGAGTTACAGTTAAAGTAAATTACATGCAAATTAGGTGTGACCCTCTTAGGCTCCAAGAAGCTTAAGTGCTGCATAGGTCAGGCACTACTGACTTAAACCAACACATCTGCTTTGCTTAGGACACATTATTTAAGGTCAGCTGTGATTTAACACCTGCATTTTGGAGTCATATTTCTCTCTATCTTATTGTCTGATGCAGAGAGGGCAGTTTCCGATGGAGAGGAGTTTAACACTGTTCCTACCCTCACTGGCCCAGGGGAAATTGTCTTTGGGCTCATCCAGGTATTTATCCCATAGATTATTTCTGGGTTTCCTACTAAGAGGTTAATGTTGACCATTTTGGCCACTGAAGGTCACGTTTTCAAGCAGAGAAAGCCCAGGGGATAAATTCTCCATTGCCCTGCACCTTGTGTCGTCATTTACACGTGCACCAAGTGCTATGGTGACAGCGTACGGTCCAAGAGGACATTACTCCATGGCTGGGCACTGCAGTCACCCCATCCCACCTCTTCTTCTCTTGGTTCTCCAATGCACTCACATGCACCCAGGAGTTTTACAGGAACATTGCCCCTCTTGGGGGTCAAATCTGTTGAATTCTCATCAAATGAGCTCACAGTTCCTCTGGCACTTCCAGGCTCAAACCCTTCTTTCCTCAGTCCCTGGCTTTCTCTTGGTTCCACCCCTTCCTTCTGAGCAGCAGAGCTCTGCTAGTTCTGCTCCAGATCCAGGGCCTCTATAGGAAGACGTCCCTCCTGGTCTTTTTCATAGCCCCAGCTCCTGGGATTAGATTTCTTCCCTTGGGGAAGGGTCTCTGTCATGGGGTCCATCACCACAGCAGCGCCTCCTGCTGGCCATCACAGGGATTAGCTCTGCCAGCTGGTGCCTCTCCCATCGTCTTCTCTGCCTGCAGACCCACCTCCGTCCAAGTACCACAGCGTCCTCTTCGTGACAAGGTCAGCTCCCACACTGCTGTCCTGGGCAACACAGAACATGAAAAAACAGGTTAAGGACTATTTAGAAAAGCTGGACATGCACAAGTCCATGGGTCCAGATCTAATGCATCCAAGGGTGCTGAGGGAATTGGCTGATGTGATTGCAGAGCCATTGGCCATAATCGTTGAAAACTTGTGGTGATCAGGGGAGGTCCCAGACGATTGGAAAAAGGCAAATATAGTGCCCATATTTTAAAAAGAGAAGAAGGAGAACCCAGGGAACTACAGACCGGTCAGCCTCACCACAATCTCTGGAAAAATCATGGAGTAGGTTCTCAAGGAAACCATTTTGAAACATTTGGAGGTGAGGAAGGTGATCAGAAACAGTCAACATGGATTCACCAAGGGCAGGTCATGCCTGATCAACCTGATTGTCTTCTATGATGAGATAACTGGCTCTGTGGTTATGGGGAAAGCAGTGGACATGATATAACTTGACTTTAGCAAAGCTTTTGATATGGTCTCCCACAGTATTCTTGCCAGCAAGTTAAAGAAGTATGGATTGGATGAATGAACTATAAGGTAGATAGAAAGCTGCCTAGATTGTCAGGCTCAACAGATAGAGATCAATGGCTCCATGTCTAGTTGGCAGCCGGTATCAAGCGGAATGCCCCAAGGGTTGGTCCTGGGGCCGGTTTTGTTCAACATCTTTATTAATGATCTAGATGATGGGATGATTGCACCCTCAGCAAGCTCGCAGATGACACTAAGCTGGGGAGAGAGATAGATACGCTGGAGAGTAGGGATAGGGTCCAGAGTAACCTAGACAAATTAGAGGATTGGGCCAAACAAAATCTGATGAGGTTCAACAAAGACAAGTGCAGAGTCCTGCACTTAGGATGGAAGAATTCCATGCACCGCTACAGGCTGGGGACCGACTGGCTAAGAGGCAGTTCTGCAGAAAAGGACCCGGGGAATACAGTGGAAGAGAAGCTGGATATGAGTCAGCAGTGTGCCCTTGTTGCCAAGAAGGCTAATGGCATATTGGGCTGCATTAGTAGGAGCATTGCCAGCAGATAGAGGGAAGTGATTATTCCCCTCTATTCAGCACTGGTGAGGCCACATCTGGAGTATTGCATCCAGTTCTGGGCCCCCCACTACAGAAAGGATGTGGACAAATTGGAGAGAGTCCAGTGGAGGGCAATGAAAATGATCAGGGGGCTGGGGCATATGACTAATGAGGAGAGTTTGAGGGAACTGGGCTTGTTTAGTCTGCAGAAGAGAAGAGTGAGTTCAACTACCTGAAAGGGGGTTCCAAAGAGGATGGAGCTCGGCTGTTCTCAGTGGTGGCAGATGACGGAACAAGGAACAATGGTCTCAAGTTGTAGTGGGGGAGATCTAGGTTGGATATTAGGAAACACTATTTCCCTAGGAGGGTGGTGAAGCACTGGAATGGGTTACCTAGGGAGGTGGTGGAACCTCCATCCTTAGAGGTTTTTAAGGCCCGGCTTGACAAAGCCCTGGCTGGGATGATTTAGTTGGTGTTGGTCTGGCTTTGAGCAGGGGGTTGGACTAGATGACCTCCTGAGATCTCCTCCAACCCTAATATTCTATGATTCTTCTATGATTCTATGACTTGGCCTTCCGGCCATGTCACCATCTGTGTTTCCCCTTCCGGGGTTAGGTATCACTGTCCACCAGTCAAGCCACTTCCCCAGTGGCAAATGGGGGAGAGACCTGGGCCCACCCACTACTCCAGGGACTCCTGCTGCACCTCTTTAACTTCCATCTCTGCTGCTTCAATTCCCTGGGCCACTTCTCCGCAGCCTCAGCCAGCAAGTCCCAGCAGCCAGCCAGGAGCTCACTCTTGCTCCCCCAATCCCTGTCAGCAGTTGCTAGGTCCAAGGTATCACAGGTATCTCAAGCTGCTAGAGATACAGCCATAGACTCATAGACTTTAAGGTCAGAAGGGATCATCATGATCATCTAGTCTGACCTCCTGCACATTGCAGGCCACAGAATCTCATTCACCACTCCTGTAATAGACTTCTAACATCTGGCTGAGTTACTGATGTCCTCAAATCATGATTTAAAGACTTTAAATTTACAGATAATCCACCATTCACACTAGTTTAAACCTGCAAATGACTCAGGCCCCATGCTGCAGTGGAAGGCAAAACCCTCCCAGGGTCTCTGCCAATCTGACCCAGGATAAAATTCCTTCCTGACCTCAGTCAGTTAGACCCTGAGCATGTGGGCAAGACCCACCAGGCAGATACCTGGGAAATAATTCTCTTTAGTAACTCAGAGCCCTCCCCATCTAGTGTCCTGTCTCCAGCCTTTGGGGATTTTTGCTACAGGCAGTTGCCGATGGGCCACATGCCATTGTAGGCAGTCCTGGCCTACTATCCCCTCCATAAACTTATCAAGCTCCTTCCTCACCCCTTGAGTTCCCAGCAGCAACTGACCTCTGCTCTGCCCTGCAGCTCCTTTTATGTGAGCTTGCTGGGCCTTGATTGTCTGCTCCGTGAAGCCTCCCTCCAATTGGCTCCTTCCTGCATACAGCCTCCTGAGGCCACTGGGAAGACTCACCTCCCCTGCTGCTTTCTGGGACAGGATGTGGCAGGCCCATGAGTCCTCCATCAACTCCTCCCTCTCCAGTGTGGGGTGAACACCCCATCACAGTCTCCATAACCTTTCTTGAAGCCATGCTTGAATCCTGGTGGGCTTCCCCAATCTACCATCATGGGTCTATCACAGGGCATTCTCCCAGAAGCTTTCTTTGGGTTCCCTCTACCTGAGCCAAAAGCACTGTTTTATAATCCCCAGTAGTCACATGACTCATGACCTCCCCCCCAGCCCCACCCCTCTTTCCATTCCAAGCTTGGTCCCAGTCGTGTCTTGTTACAGGGTTGTCTAGCTCCAGGTCCCCCCTGCCCTTAAAGGGGACAGAGCACCCTGGTTACAGCTACCAAATGAGAATGGAAGAACTGCAGCACCCACTGTGCACTGGTGTAAATGACAGTGCCAAGTGCAGGCCACAGAGAACTGGAGCAGCCAACGCATGCCGTGTTGGCCATAGCACTCTGCACTCTGTCCCGCGGAGCCTGCATGCCCCCGCAAGGACATTCTTTCTAATCCTGGCAGTGGGTGGTAGTGACACCAGCTGGGTTTGCTTTGTTGCTAATATTGGTATTACCGATCCACTTTGTACAATGTTTTGATCTGCCAGCTAAAGGGTGAATTAGCTGTCAAATACCTGAGCAAGGGCTAGGATGGAGTCCTGGGGTCTGCTGTGCTCCTGGTCAGCTAGCAGGGCCTGAGACTGGTGAGAGGTGAATGTTCCAAGGCCTTATGTCCAAACCCCTCTCTCCCTCCACACTGCAGAGACCTTGGTCCCTGCCCTGCTCACCTCTAGCTTCAACTGCGGTGACCTCCTCCTGGCTCTCACGCTGTTCCCATTGAGTTCAACAGATGTGCGGCTGCTAAAACCAGCTCTTTCCCCTGACCCCCCCTTCAGTGTCTGCACTAACTTCCTGTCTCCCTGTTCATCTCATGCAGGTGCCTCCTCTAGGCTCCACCCCTCTGCCCTGCCCACATCTCCACTGTGCCCCATCTGGTGCCCTGTGCCCTGCTCTGCCAGTGCAACTCACCACATTGTTCCTCTGGTCTCCATCTCCAATGGATGACTGCAGCTTTTCTCCTACCACCCCACTGCCTGTAACATGCCTCCCATCGTGCACCAGGCAGCAGCATCGCTTTCCTCCTCAAATCCCTCCTAAAACGTCGGCTCTTTCTGCTAGCACCTACCATCCCCGGACCCTGGGAAGCTAAGTGTCAGGCTACCAGTATGGAAATGACTTTAGGCTTAATCCAAAGCCTCCTGATGTCAACAGGAGGACTTGCATTGACTTCTATTGTGTTTGGATCAGGGTCGGTACTGATGCTGTGAACACTGTCCAGTGTGAACTAGCTGTTTCCAGAAGGCTGAGCAGGCTCAGACTGAGATCAGTGCTTGTGCACTGAATAAAAGTGCTGGACTTTCTCTGCCTGGGTTTTTCTAGATACCCCAGGTGGCCCCTGGTCCCAAAATAAAACAGGTATTATGTTTTCCAGACACGAAGAACAACAACTCAGTATACATTCAGAATTATTTTTCATTTATAGTAAGGGAAAAAGAGCACTATAAGAAAGAACAGAAGTAAAGTCTCTGGAGGGAGCACAGTGTGTGTGTCTCCTTTGTAACAAGCTGCACCAGCTTTGCGTCACAAAATGGCAACTGCCACTGCAGTGAGGCTCCTTAACTAAGTCCTGATGGTTAAGTAGCTACATACACAACATTCCTCCTCTGTCATTTTTAAACTGAGTCCTAAGAGAGCCTTGTGTTTAGTTAGTGGCTGGCAGTACCTGTCAGGAGGGGCAATAGCTCATCCTCTAGCTCTTCATTTGCATTTAGAGATTCACTTACATCATCTTTAGGCTAATAAAGAGCATGAATGTTTCCCTCCCCAGTAATTATATTTTCACCTGATATGGTTTCAGTGCCTTTCCCCTTCCTGAACCTGTATCCCAGAACAGCTGGTTAATAGGATTTTTACCTTTCCCTGCTGTGTTGCTGGTCCCGATCTCTCCCGGATAACATTTCCCCCTATTCCTTTCTCCTTTGTAATTTAATTCCCAAACTCTCTGCTCTGAGTTTAAAGCCCCAGCAGACATATGTTATAGGTTCTTTGCTCTGGCCCTGATTCAGAAAAGCATCACAATGCAGGAAATCACATAAGCATTGGCTTCAATGAGAATTTAAGTATGTGCTTAAAGTTAAGCATTTGTTTAGGTGCTTTCCTGAATACGTATGGACCTAAGCATGTGCTCAAGAGCTTTGCTGAAAACTCTGTACTGTTTTTCATCGTGTTCTTTTGCTAAATCTGTTCTGTCATCGGTTTGACACTACAGGGCACTAGTGAGACCTCACCTGGAATACTGTGTGCAGTTCTGGTCTCCCATGTTTAAAAAGGATGAATTCAAACTGGAACAGGTACAGAGAAGGGCTACTACTAGGATGATCCGAGGAATGGAAAACTTGTCTTATGAAAGGAGACTTAAGGAGCTTGGCTTGTTTAGCCTAACTAAAAGAAGGTTGAGGGGAGATATGATTGCTCTCTATAAATATATCAGAGGGATAAATACCAGAGAGGGAGAGGAATTATTTAAGCTCACCACCAATGTGGACACAAGAACAAATGGGTATAAACTGGCCACCAGGAAGTTTAGACTTGAAATTAGACGAAGATTTCTAACCATCAGAGGAGTGAAGTTTTGGAATAGCCTTCCAAGGGAAGCAGTGGGGGCAAAAGATCTATCTGGCTTTAAGATTAAACTCGATAAGTTTATGGAGGAGATGGTATGATGGGATAATGTGATTTTGGTAATTAATTGATCTTTAAATATTCATGTAAATAGGCCTAATGGCCTGTGATGGGATATTAGATGGGTGTAATCTGAGTTACCCAGGAAAGAATTTTCTGTAGTATCTGGCTGGTGAATCTTGCCCATATGCTCAGGGTTTAGCTGATTGCCATATTTGGGGTCGGGAAGGAATTTTCTTCCAGGGCAGATTGGAAGAGGCCCTGGAGGTTTTTCGCCTTCCTCTGTAGCATGGGGCACGGGTCACTTGAGGGAGGATTCTCTGCTCCTTGAAGTCTTTAAACCACGATTTGAGGATTTCAATAGCTCAGACATAGGTGAGGTTTTTCGTAGGAGTGGGTGGGTGAGATTCTGTGGCCTACATTGTGCCATCTGTAAAATAGGGCTAACTTTAGTGACCTACCATTGAGAGGCTGAACTCACTATTGTTTGAACAGGGCTTTGAGATAATTCACTGGCGGTAACTGTGAGTATGTGTGGAAATCCTGCTTAATAGCAAAAGGCCTCTTTTTACTGCCAAAGAACCAGTGTGGTTTAAAAGCCCTGGGAAGCTGCTTGGTCGGTTCCTGAGTCCAGTTAGAGGTGATGCGGTTTCTCCAAAG
Source organism: Dermochelys coriacea (assembly GCF_009764565.3). Lineage (NCBI taxonomy): Eukaryota > Metazoa > Chordata > Testudines > Dermochelyidae > Dermochelys > Dermochelys coriacea. The sequence goes on along the minus strand of NC_050069.1, from coordinate 4,305,028 downwards.
GCAAAGTGAACCCCAAATAAAATGTGTTTATAGAATGGGTCTAAAGAGGCCACGGGGTAAAGAAGAGCTTGGCCTGGGAGTAGCCTACAGAGGAAACACACAGCCCAAAGTGATCCTTGTCTCACAAATTTTACAAAGCTTGACCTCTGCTGTCTCCATCAAGCCACCTCTCTCTGCTCATGGTACATCTTTGCATGAGACCTGAAACAAATACAAGGTGTCACCGGGGTGACCATCAGAAAGTCCGTAGCATTTTATGTAAAAGCAGAGTGTTTGTCTTGGTTCTTTGGCCAAAATTTCTCCTTTCCTGATGCTGTGGCACGTTATGTTGTGCTAGTACCCAAAGGCCCTGAATGAAGCAGGAACACAGTTGTATTATGAGGTTTACAAACATACTCACTGATCCTACGAACATTTAAGCATGTGCGTAACTTTACTCATGTGAGTAGTCTAATTGATTTAACTGGGACTACTCACATAAATAATCTATTGCATATTCTTAAGTGTTTGCAGGATAGGGGTAGGGACTCCAATTCTGCAAATAGTTACACTCAGGGGTAACTTTAATCATACAGATATTCCCAATGTATTCAGTGGGACTAATCACATGCATCTAGTCACGGGTGTATGTATCTGCAGAAGGGCCATAGAAAACTGGTTTCAGGAGACATAGGTTCTGTTCATGGCTCTGCTACTGTGATTTTGTGCAAGTAACTTTGTGTCTTTATACCATCTGTTATCTGTCTTGTGTAGACTGTAGAACTGTCAGATCAGAGACTGCTTTACATAAGAATGGCCATACTGACCAAAAGTCCATCTAGCCCAGGATCCCGTCTACAGACAGTGGCCAATGCCAGGTGATTCAGAGGTAATGAACAGAACAGGTATTCATCAAGTGATCCTTCCCCCGTTGCCCATTCCCAACTTCTAGGATTGCCAGTTCTGGTTGGATGTATTCCTGGAGGTTTTATCACATGACATAATATTTAATTGAATATTAATCTTTAATTCGTGGAGACTCCAGGACAATCCTGGAGAGCTGGCAACCCTACCAACTTCTGGAAAACAGAGTCTAGGGACACCACCTCTGACCATCCTAGCTAATAGCCATTGATTGACCTTTCCTCCATGAATTTATCTAGTTCTTTTTTGAACCCTCTTATAGTCTTTGCCTTCACAACAACTTCTGGCAAGGAGTTCCACAGGTTGACTGTGCGTTGTGTGAAAAAAATACTTCCTTTTGTTTGTTTCAGCCTGCTGCCTATTAATTTAATTTGATGGCCCCTAGTTCTTGTGTTATGAGAAGGAGTAAATAACACTTCCTTATTCACCTCCACATCAGTCATGATTTTATAGACCTCTCTTATATCCCCCCTTAGTCATCTCTTTTCCAAGCTGAAAAGTCCCAGTCTTATTAATCTCTCTTCAGATGGAAGCAATTCCATCCCCTAGTAATTTTGTTGCCCTTTTCTGTACCTTTTCCAATTCCAATATACCTTTTTTGAGATGGGGCGACCACATCTGCATGCAGTATTCAAGATGTGGGTGTAGCATGGATTTATATAGAGGCAACATGATATTTTCTGTCTTATTATCTATCCCGTTCCTAATGATTCCCAACATTCTGTTCAGTTTTTTTGACTGCCGCAGCATATGGAGCGGATGTTTTCAGAGAACTATTCACAATGACTCCAAGATCTCTTTCTTGAGGGGTAACAGCTAATTTAGACCCCATCATTTTATATGTATAGTTGGGATTATGCTTTCCAATGTGCATCACTTTGCATTTATCAACATTGAATTTCATTTGCCATTTTGTGACCTAGTGGTCACCCATTTTTATGAAATTCCTTTGCAGCTCTTCACAGTCTGCCTGGGACTTAACTATCTTGAGTAGTTTTGTATCATCTACAAATTTGACCACCTCACTGTTTAGCCCTTTTCTCAGGTCATTTATGAATATATTGAATAGGACTGGGCCCAGTACAGACCCTTGGGGGACACCATTATTCACCTCTCTCCATTCTGAAAACTGACCATTTATTCCTACCCTTTGTTTCCTATCTTTTAACCAGCTACTGATCCATGAGAGGGACCTTCCCTCTTATCCCATGACAGCTTCCTTTGCTTAATAGCCTTTGGTGAGGGACCTTGTCAAAGGCTTTCTGAAAATCTAAGTACACTATATCCACTGGATCACCTTTGTTCATCTGTTTGCTGACCCCCGCAAAGAATTCTAGTAGATTGGCGAGGTATGATTTCCCTTTAGACAAACCATGTTTACTCTTTCCCAACAAATCATGTTCATCTATGTGTCTGACAATTCTGTTCTTTATTATGGTTTCATGGCTGATACTGAAGTTAGGCTTACCAGCCTGTAATTGCCGGGATCTCCTCTGGAACCTTTTGTAAAAATTGGCCTCACATAAGCTATCCTCCTGTCATCTGGTACATGAACTGGTTATATACCACAGTTAGTAATTCTGCAATTTCACATTTGAGTTCCTTCAGAACTCTTGGGTGAATACCCTCTGGTCCTCGTGACTTAATACTGTTTAGTTTATCAATTTGTTCCAAAAACTCTTCTAACGATACTTCAATCGGGGACAGTTCCTCAGATTTTCCACCAGAAAGAATGGCTCAGGTTTAGGGATCTCCTTCACATTCTCAGCCATGAAGACCAATGCAAAGTTTTGTATAGAGTGCCTAGCACAATGGGGCCTGATCTTGAGTGAAGCTTCTAAATGTTACTGTAATTCAAATAATATTTGTATCATTAAAATAAGGATAACAAATTGCATTATAGAAATCCTAAAACCCCTACTCTGTATGTACCATGTACCCTAACATAATTTAAAAATACATCGTTTCAGAGTAGCAGCCGTGTTAGTCTGTATTCGCAAAAAGAAAAGGAGTACTTGTGGCACCTTAGAGACTAACAAATTTGTTAGTCTCTAAGGTGCCACAAGTACTCCTTTTCTTTTTTTAAAAATACATCTTAAGTGCAGCAGCACAATTAAAAATAATCCACCACCAGTTAGTATGAAGTGTGCAAAATGTTGCTAAAAATAGGTAGATTATAAACCACTAGATTGTGTAAAGTCAAATTAAATGGGGTTGATTAAAGACTAGAGTTATTTGGACTGTAAACGCTCCAATGCAGGGATTGTCTTTTTGTTTATAGAGAGTTTAAGACCAGAAGGAACCAAGAGATCATTTGGTCTGGCTGCCTGCATATCACAGGCCCTTCAATGTCACCCATTTTGTTTGTACAGCACCTGGCACAATAGCCTCCACTTCCTGAATGTGGGGCTCCCAGGTGATTAAAATACAGGGGCTGGAATGTGAGTATGGGGCCTAGGTGCTGTAACTAGGGGTGCTGGGGGTGCCACAGCACCCCTTGGCTTGAAGTGGTTTCCGTCATATCCTGGGGTTACGGGTTGGTTGAATGGCTCTCAGCACCCCGACTGTACACATTGTTCCAGCACCATTGGTAGGGGGGCTGGCAGAGGGCAGAAATGGGCAGATCCTAGGAAATTGTAGGACAGAAATAGATTGGAACAGGCGGAGTTAGGGGAGCAACAGGCGATTACAGGTGAGTGCTATGGATTGGGCCCAGCTGTTGCCCACAGATGGGCTGTAGCAGCCGCAGCCCCTGCCTCCCCGGCCAGGAACTACACCTCCCATGAGCACCGGGGCGGGAGGCGGGGCTTGGGCCGCAGGCCCCGCCCCCCGCGGCGCCGGGTTGGCTGCGGCCGGGTGAGGTCAGGTTGTCGATGGTGACGGGGGGACGCGGCGGGGCTGCAGCCGGAGCCGGAGCCTCAGTCGGTGTCGGGAGCCGGAGCCGCTGGGGCCATGGGCTGGCGGGCGGGGGCCGCCGCTCTGCGCACCCAGCCTGCCGCGCGCTAGCGAGCCGCCGGGGAAGATGGCGGAGAGGTAGGTGCGGGGACCCCCCCCTCCCTCCCCACGGCACCTGTTTTCTCCCCCCGCCCCCTCAGCCAGCGCCTCCCGCTGGGCTGGGGTCCGGGTGCCCCCCCCTCGCAGCCCCACCCCCCGGCGTCCCCTTCTCCTCTGAGACCCTCCCCCCCGCAGCCCCCTCTCCCGGCGTCCCCTTCTCCTCTGAGACCCCCCCCCGCAGCCCCCTCTCCCCGGCGTCCCCTTCTCCTCTGAGACCCTCCCCCCCGCAGCCCCACCCCCCGGCGTCCCCTTCTCCTCTGAGACCCCCCCGCAGCCCCTTCTCCTCTGAGACCCTCCCGCAGCCCCCTCCCCCCGCAGCCCCTTCTCCTCTGAGACCCCCCCTCGCAGCCCCTCCCCCGGCGTCCCCTTCTCCTCTGAGACCCTCCCCCCCGCAGCCCCTCCCCCGGCGTCCCCTTCTCCTCTGAGACCCCCCCCCCGCAGCCCCTCCCCCGGCGTCCCCTTCTCCTCTGAGACCCTCCCCCCCGCAGCCCCCTTCTCCTCTGAGACCCTCCCCCCCGCAGCCCCTCCCCCGGCGTCCCCTTCTCCTCCTGAGACCCTCCCCCCGCAGCCCCTCCCCTGGCGTCCCCTTCTCCTCTGAGACCCCCCTGCAGCCCCCTCCCCCCGCAGCCCCTTCTCCTCTGAGACCCCCCCCTCGCAGCCCCTCCCCCGGCGTCCCCTTCTCCTCCTGAGACCCTCCCCCCCGGCAGCCCCACCCCCGGCGTCCCCTTCTCCTCTGAGACCCCCCTCGCAGCCCCCTCCCCCGGCGTCCTCCCCCCGCTGGGCTGAGGTCCGTGTGCCCCCTCATAGCCCTGCCCCCAACGTCCCCTTCTCCTCTGAGACCCCCTGTCACAGCCCCACCCTCACTATGTTCCCTAGCGGGGGGGGGGTCTGTGTCCTTCCCTTCATAGCTCCACCCCTACCATGTCCCCTTCCCCCTGAAACCCACCTTATAGCACTAACCCCCCCCCCCAAACTGAGACCCTTCCTTACAGCTCCACTGCATCCCACTCCCCCTGCTGGGTTGGGGTTCTTTGGGGGGGGGTCTGTGCTAGTGGTGTTGGGTTTTAATGCCCCCCGCTGTGGGGTGTTGCTGTCTGACATGCCGTGGGGGAGGATTGCTGGGGGTATCTGAACAGGGGTTTATGAGGATGTAGGGTAGTATGAGAGATTAGGACCGGGGTGAAGGGGCAAGTGCAAAAGAGGGTGGGCTGGGGTTGTGGGGTATGTATATGTAGCAAGTGAGGGGGGGTAAGGGGTGGTTGTTGCAGGGTGCACACTGATATGGGGTAGGGATGCATATGGGTGTGTGCAGAGTATAGTGAGTATAGGCTTGTGGGAGTGGGGGTAGGGATGTCCATGAGGTGCTCATTATGGGGTGGTGAGGTGGGGTGTGTGTGGATATAGGGAAAAGGGGAGTGTATGGTTCAGACTCTTCACATCATAGGATCTGTTCAATGGTAAAGGGTGTGTGGATTATAGGGCTGCAGTGGGATGTGCTGGGGGTGTGTATTGGTATGGGGTAGGGTGTGTGCATAAGGGGGATGAGTTTGTGTTTGTGCTGGAATGGGTTTTATTTATTTTACATGTGCAGCACTTGCAATACTCTGTCTTTCTCTGTACTGTATGCTGCTCAGCAGCTGTGTTGTTACTGCTACTTCTCCTGCTGCTTTCTGAGCCCTGCGTTCTTGAGCTGCAAAAACTGCAGGATTTTTTTTCCCTGTGTGATACCAGTTTAATCAACCCTCAGGTGACCTCTGCAGAAAAACCCACAGCTGTCATGCTCCTACACTTCACCTGGTGAACAGAGTTGAGTGGCTTTTAGAAAAGCCATTAAAGGGAATTTGAATAAAGGGAATATGAGGTCCTAGGTGCATGAAAGCAGCAGGTGGCTTGAATGAGGCTGTGCCTGTCACTATGTTTACATCTGGCCCAGTAGTAAACAAGGTGTGGTACTGTGATTCAGTGCATCAGTGCCATCAGCTCACCAGGTGTGGTGCTGTCTCTGCAGTTTTTTGTGCACCACTGACTGTGCCTTGCCATGGTAGCATGTGCACAGATAGTAGTTGCACTGAATGCTAATATAGCTGCACATTCATTAAAAACAGTGTGATTGCACTTCACTGAAAATCTGCAGCCTTCATTTGCACTGTTGCTATGAATGGTAATTTCTTTGATGTGAGGGGGAAATCAACACCCTTACACTTGAATAATTTGGCTTAATTTTAGAAATGTCCAGCTGTTTTTTGATATGGAGAGAGACTAACAGTTTCTTGCAGTATAGCGTTCATGGGTGTGACCTGCTATCTGTAAGACTGTGCTGTGCAGGCAGGTTAAATTAGATCTGTTCCTATACTGGATGCCTTTTTGTAGTGCTGCTGCTGGAATGTTAAGGTTTTGTTACATCACTGATTTTAATTGATGAAATTGCTTATTTCTTCTGCACTATTAATTATGCTCTAAGTGAGCCATAAAGAATGGATGCAGGAGACGGGGATCAAGGTCCCCAGTGTTGATTACCCCCCTTCAATCACAGTGAAGCAATTGTGTGGGATATGGCCATGTGAACTTAATAGATTCTCACTTGTACTGTGCCCTGGAGGAGAGCAGACTCCTCCCTGGAGTTCTCAGCCTATACGTGCTGAAGGGAAATTCCTTCATTTAGTTTAAACCCAGTGCCAGTGAATGTCATTCACTGTGGCTCTTGCAGCTAATCCCATTTCTACACTGGGATGGAACTGTTTGATTTTTTTTTTTTTCTCTTAGAACCCAGTGAAGTAGATTCTGCCAGCACCTCCTGGGGCAGAAAATCCTAAATATGTATCATTTGGGAGAGGAAAGCTGGCAGAGAAAGGTCCTCTGATTTCTAGCTTTTTTTCAGTACCTAGGAGGTTGTGAGCAGCATTTCCTATTAAAAGCCCTTGCCTATGGAATTTACTGCCACTGGAGATCAGATGGACCTAGGTCTAGCCTCCCTGCAAGCCTTATTTCTTCTCATATTAGTGGAAGACCTGTGTGAAGAGAGCAACCCTAAGAGCAAAAGGTCACTAGTGAGGTTGACCTGGTTTGGGGAGTGTCTTAAAGAGGGTGGGGAGCAGAGTTGTGGTCCTTTTGATAGAACTGATGTTGCTTATGTAGAGGTGCGCTTTTGGTGGTAGTCACATTATTTACATGTATTTATAGGGTGCCTGTGGTCTCTGGGTGTACTCTACATGGCTTAAATATGGTAATAAACAATTGTAAATAAAAGAAGCAAAAATGCCAGTCTTGTGTTACTTGCAGCTTTGAAGGAGATGAGGCCAGTTGGCTAAGAGCCCAGGATTTCATAGCTTGTAAGCAGAGAAAATTTGGGTGAAGAGATGCAGCAGGATATGGCTAAATGTATTTCTATTGGGTGCAAGTGCTTTGAGAACAGCCTGCTTCTGGTTACTATCAACCTTACTATTGGGACGATGAGTTTGAGTGATCTGTACAGGGTTGGGTCAGAGATGGAGAGGCTGGTCTTTAAAGTAAATGGGGCCCTAGGCCATTAAAGGATTTGTGACAGGTGAAATTCAAGGTGTTGGTCACTAATCAGTCAGTGCAGGTTGCCAAGCATGGATATGGTGGGTGGGTGTGTGTGTGTGTGTATACATTTTTTTTCCTCTTGTTCCATTCAGGAGGGCAGCTGCTCCCTGCTGTAGCTGTGACCTCCAGGTGGCTTTCATGGTTAGTCCTAGATTGATCCTGTTACAGTGGTTAAATCTAGAAGTAAAGAAGGCAAAAGAGTATAATCTTGGCCAGCCTTAGGAGGTTTCATGGGTGTGGATGATGTGTATCTGTCCACAGATAAAGCTGGCAATATAGAAGCAGTGAGGCATCTAAGACCCCAACATTATGGGGCATGTTGATAATGGTGAAGCTGATTACCTTATTTTATTGGGTAATTATAGTCTTAATTGTCTTTCCTTGCCACTCAACTTCAACCAGCTTGCTTACATTTAAGTCTGAACTCTCCCAGACACCAAGAGGTTGGTGAAGGATGTTTGGGTCTGATAAGACTTTGAGCTGAGTATCAGCATACTGTGGAGTGTAGCCCTTGCGTCCTTTTGCATCTTAACTTGAATAGAGCCTTCCATACGTTGGTGGACTCCCATAATTAGGATCTTTCAGAGTCTTTCTCCCAGTTCTACAAACCTAAGATATTCTTTGTATCATTAAAGCCAAGGATCTTTCATAACTTGTTCCCTCTCCATACATAGCAAGGTAAGATTGGCTCCCAGGGGTGGTGTACTACTTCCCTTTTTATAGAGCCTCTCTGATGCAGAGTTTGCCTTCTGACTTAGTTCCACAGTATATCCATGTATGTTTGCTCCTGCTAGAATCCATCAGCCATTTGATAGGTTGTCACACCCATTCCCTTGGTACTTTTGGGACCCGTAATAAGAAAAGGGAAATCTAGGCTACCTGTCAGGAAGGAATATCTTGATGATGAGAACTATTTGGCTGTGAAACTCTCCCTCTAGAGAAATGGTGGAAGCCCCGCCCACTGGAACATTCATGTTTAGACTAGAAAATGTGCAATATGGAACAATCCTGCCCTTCCTTAGGGAGATGGGCTACCATGACCTATTACTGATATTCTCTTCCATCTCTAACTTGTATGATTCTGATATGTTTAAATCTTTTTGAAGGTATCAGTGTTGTTTCCAACTTCTTGTCTATCAACAAATTTGGGAGCAGCTCAATCAGAGGACTGAGACTGGGATTCCTAGGTTCTGTCCTTTTGTCACAGACTTACTCTGACCTTGAACAAATCATTTAAACTCTGTGCTACCAGTTTCTCGCTGTAAAATGGCTATAATGAGCCCTGCCCACCTTACCGGGGTGTGGAGAATTAATATTTGACTCTTTGAAATCCTTAAAAAGAAAAGGAGTACTTGTGGCACCTTAGAGACTAACAAATTTATTAGAGCATAAGCTTTCGTGAGCTACAGCTCACTTCATCGGATGAAATCCTTGGTGCTAGAATAACGCAAAGTGTTAGTGTACCCTTTCCACAGGCACATTCCTACTTTAGACAGTTGACCAAATGAAGAGCAGCATCTGCAACTCCAGATACTGGTGAATTCTCTCCATTCAGAGCTGTTAATATTTATAATGATCTGTGCTTATGATCATCTGTCCAGTTTGTATATCCATGTTCAGGCTAGTCAGCCTAAGAATCCATGCTAGAAATTTCCATACTAGCATGCCTAAGAAATACTTCAATCCTGATTAAGTGCTTTACTTTTTGGTGTCCTTGTTCAGAAGCTTTGGCCTCTATGTGGGGATTTTGTCACAAGTTTAAATGATAGTGTAGCTGGAATACATGTGATGTCTTCATCAGCAAGTAGCTTGGTTTAGGATTTATTTTATGTAAGATCATGCAGGTTTTGATAACCCATTCTGTCAGTCTATTTATGATAGTCTCCATGATTTTTTACCAACTGTAAGACTGCACACTTGTTGGATTGCACCCACTCCTTTCTCCAAGGGAGGGTACCCCTCAAATTCTAAAGTGATTGTATAACATGGTGATGTATGGTATTTTAAGAACAACAAAACTAATAGAACATAAAATTTTGAGGTGTCCGTGCTGATCCCGGGTGTAAAACAAATGCATGTTAGTGGGATTGCCAGTTCACATGCCATTCCACTGATATTCTGGGCACGGGTTATGAATCATAGGGGCACAAAGATATTAATTGGGGTGTAAAATTTTATGCTTGCAATCTCTGTACAATGATAGTGGTTATAACATATTTATTTGATCATGTTCATGGCCCCCAAAGGAAACTATTATAGAAAACTTCATTCTTACCCCCTGATCCATGTCCCTTGATGAGGTTTTTCTCTGATTAAGTTCTGTAATGATCCTACAGTAACCTCTTCCCTTTAGCATGTTTAAAAAGTAATTTGTTCCTCTCTTCAGCAACCATGCTCTCCTTCTTGCATTTTTTGCTTCAGTGATTATTACCTTACATGCTCTAGATAACTCATTGAACTTTGACTTCTCCTTTTCCTCTTCCATCTCTTCTCAAAAGATTTCTGCTGTAATACTCTTTTCATTTTGTTGCTAATCCAGGATGGCTATTTTTAATCCCCTACTTGCTTTCTTGGCAACTGGGATAAATCTACTCTAGGTGCTAAGTGGAACCACTTGAGTATTTTCTAGGCAGCATATACACCCTGCCCTTTAACTTGGTGGTTCCTTTTTGAGTGCACTTGTACAACTTCTAACACTTGCTTTCTCAAAGTTCTGCCTTTCCCTCCTGTCTGCTTCAGTCTATCAATGAAAAAACTGCAGCACTGTATTGCTGCTACCATGTGTTTCTCATGGAGTTAGTAACTGCTATCTCTGTTAGCACTTCCCCCTTGCTGGCACTTTGGCTGCCCCTTCAGAGAATGCTCTTGCCTAATAATTCAACACTGTCCCTGCTTTCAGAGTTATCAGCTTTCCCCGCTGGATGGGATTTTCCAAAAAGTTAGGCTGTCTACACTGCACTTCCTTCAGTAAAATTTATTGATTGGCGGTGTGAAAAAAAACACCCCCTGACAGACAAGTTTTACTGATTGAAAACTGCTGGTGTGGAGAGTGCTACTGCCCCTCTTTGGGGGTGGTTTTATTTTGTCAGCAGGAGAGCCCTCTCCTGCAGACAGAGTGGCTACACAGCATATGGTACAGCTGTGCCGCTATAAGGTGCGCAGTGTAAACATAGCCTGAGTCTCAGGACAGTTCCCTTCCTTTGATGGCTAACTCCAAGGCCACCTATCGCTGTGGGCTTGTAACACATTTGCAGACTCTAGCTTCAGCCAACTAAATCTGACTTGCTTTTCTAACCTCACTGTTGCAAATGATGAATGTATTCTGTGTGTGCAATGCTATACACCCTTGTATTCTATTGATGTAGCGCAGTTGGTGGCTATGCCCTTGGATAGCAGCTGCTAGCTGGCCTAGTGGATAGTAAGTCCCCCCGCGCCCCCTGATACCTAACCAGGTGGTCCTGGGTCTCCTATTTTCAAGCCTTTTCCTAGCCCTCCCAAAGAGCCTCCCTTACTCAAGAGGATGTTATCCTGAGCAGGCAGGCTTCTGTCCCAGCAGGTGCTCCAGTTCTTTAAGGACCTAAATGCCTCCTGCATTACAGTACACTCTCAGCCATGCAATAGGGGACTGGATCTCCTGTCTATACACTCTATATGGAAATTTTGTTAATATCTAGCTTTAAAAAAATCAATAGAAGCAAGCAAGCAATGTGGGCTTATTAAATATAAGGTGTAGTAAGCCAGTGGCACATCTTTTTTTTTTTTTTTAAAGAAAAGCAAAATTACTTCTTTTAAAATGAGAAATGTGCAATTTTGACTGTTTAACATCTCATAAAACTTCTGGCAAATGAAGCCTGAAATAGACTGTCAGAATGAGAAGCCTTTGCTTATTGTATTTTACAGATAGTGTGATCCAGAATTTTGTTCTTGAATTGAACACTGATTGGTAGTTATTTCTGGTATAGAGCAGAACTATTTCTTGACTTCTGAATCATTAACTCATCATTGCAGATTTCCAAATATGTTTGGCAATAGAGAGAGAGAACTTATTGAGGACATGGGGATTAAGTGAAAAGACAGCAAAATATCTGGATTTTAATGCTCCATAGAGAGGAGATCTTCACCCCCCCCACCCCCCCATTATTGGTTATTGTGTACAGTTGAGTCTGAACTGATTGGTGTAAGGGTGGCTAACCTGCTGCGTTCAGAACGGTGCAGTGCCCACAAGCTGCCCTCCTATTTCTTCTGAGGGCACAACACATAGAATTCGCATCCTATCAGTAGGAGAAAAAGGGATATGATATTTCAGAAAAATCTCTATCCAACAGTAAATTCTTGTAATTATTGATACTTTGTGCTTCTGTAGCACCTTTCTTCTGAGGCTCTCGATGCATTTTACAAATGTTCATTTAGACTCACAACATTCCTGTCACTATTATTCCCATTTTATAAATGGGAAAATAGACACAGTGAGGATGACCCTGTCCAAAGTCACACAAGAATTACATGACCGGGCCAGAAATAGAAGAATCCAAGTCTTCAGACTGTTCTGGGCCTTGACCATGAGATCACGTTTCCTTACCTCTACTGTTAAACATTGAGGAATCTTTTGCATTTAAGTTAAAGTGAAACATTGCAGTGTAGCATTTATAGAAAACAAACGCGAGTCTGTGTCCATTTCTGTTGCTGTCAGATGCACGTGGTCTCTGGTCTGCCTTTTTCGAGGTGATGACATTTCTCTGTTTGCCTCATTGCATTTTTATCGATCTATTTGCTCTGTGCTCTGCTCAAATGTAAATGACTTGCACAGGCAACATGTTTGGAAATCCAACCTCTTTACCATCTAGAAATGTTATTAACCCTGTGAGTTGAAGGTACATTATTATTTTATTGATTTCTATAGTACCTCTTTCAAGCTTGAAAGCACTTCATATGCTGTAGGCAGGTAGCATGTGAAGTTCTTTACCTAGTAAAATGCAGCCATCTCCAGGGTAGCAGTGTTTCTCATCCCTGTCCTTTATAGTCATGAATCTTGATAGCCATTCTGAAAGGCAGCATTGTGGGGAGAGGAGTTGACAGCTTTTTCTCATCTTCAAGCTTCTAGAAATCCTTTCCTTTATTCCTCCTTGAGATCAAACTAAAATCCACCTTTGGGTGTCTCTGAAGTAAGTGCCAACCCTCCCCATTCTACATGATGATGAGTGAAATAAATACTGGTACTAATAGACTTGGTGTGTAAGCCTAGTTAGACTTCTCTGCCTGAATCGGTTTGAAGATAATTTCTTATACTCTCAGCTGTAGTAGGATCCCTACTCCCTTCTAAAAGTCATTTGCCCAGTTGGCTTTAGTGGCATATCCTATCCAACCCACCTCTCCAGGTGTGTATCAGAATTGGTCAGGAGAAGGGAGGCTGAAATGAGGATGGAAGAACTAATTTCATGACACATAGCTGTGTTAATTAAGAGTGATTGTTATAAAACAACAGGGTGGGATGGGGGACAGAGTGTCCATGAGATTTTCCCCTTCAGATAGAATTTGTGGGTTAAGGACTGCTGGGAGCTTTTAGATCAATTTCCCCATGCACCCTTTGAAGTGATGCTGTTGAATCTGTCATAGCTCCCAATACTATCACTTTCAAGGTTGTAAGGAAAAATTGAAAATGAATACGTCAAGCTTGCATTCATTTAGAAGCCTTTTTAGTTTTGCATATCTAATATCTCCTTAATGTCACTGAGTAATCTGGATCATAGTTCAGGTACTCAGTGCTAGAGCAAGGTTTGTGTCAACCACTTCATTCAAATCTGTTTGAGAGTAGGGTGTGGCCTATAAATTAAAAAAAATAATTGCTCCAGGAAACAATTTAGCATATGTTCTGGTTTTATAAAATTTCCAATTAAAAATCTAAATATCAAGGTTTATTTACTGTCTTGAAGGAAACAGAAGTGGCTAAGACACTAAGCAGTAATGCCTGGAGCAACTATTTTTTTTCCCAAGGAAACTTTGTTTAGAAAACTGACAGATCTGCTTTTCCCTTCTTTGCTGGGAGTGATTCAAAGTGAAATAGGGCTGGAGTAGAAAGGCTCTAAGAAGAAAAGAGCAGAATTGCTTTTGACGGGTCAAATGGAGATTTTTTTTTTTTTTAAAGCAAGTAAGCAATAGTCCACGCGACAGATGGCACTTTTGTGCAATATCCTTGAAAGACTTAATATAATGTTTGTATTATGGTGTGTTGGTATTGTATGTAACCTCTCTGGCAAAGTGGGGTGGAGAAATGTGACTAATATTGCAACCCTATGCTGTATAATTGGGGTCCATTGGAACTAAAAATAGTGAGTGGCAATTAAGACAAATCAGCCAGGTTGTAACCCCTGTCAGAGAGAGGACCCCCCCCCCCCCCCGGGGAGACTCGCATATACTAGTTCAAACTACATTATCCAGAGACCAACAGACAAAGAAAGGACTTTTGGCATAAATAGCACTGAGTCTGTTTAAAATTCAGGCTTTCTTTCTAATACAGCAAATAGACATGACCTTCTGCTCAGTAGGGTCTAATCCTTGCAGAAGGGTTGTAAAATCTTGACATAGTTGTCACCCATGAGTCTTATGGGGCCTCTCTGATAAGCTTGGTCCGAGGACAGGGAATACAGGTGCAGTGACCCTGAAACTGAGAGAGTCTGGTTGGATTTACCTTGGCCCACCATCCCTGTGACAGTTTATGAACCTCCAGGTCACCATCATTTTTCAGAACAAGCAGTAACTTTACAAATACCTCACCAGCATGGAGTTGAGTTGTAAGTCCCTGTGGTGATCCATGGTGCTGTGGTCTGCAGTTGAATTATATTTGCCCTAATGTTCCTCCTCAGTTTGAAACCTCACAGCAGCAGGTAGGGAGCCCTAGCAGGGAAAGTCTTACTGTGTTGATGTGAAGGTTTAGGACGCAGTATAGAGCCAGACCTGGGAGCAAGGGTCTGACAGGCTTCATTTAAAAACATAGTTGAGTCTAGAGGAGGGATGGGAGATCCTGCCTGGAGCAAGCAGCAAGCTCAAGAGGGAATGTTGGTGATGGTATGGGGGAAGCAGAGAGAAGTTTGTAAGTACAGTTCTGCCTCTGGGCTCTACTACTTCAATAAATAATATTCAGTGCCTTTAATGAAAACTCTTGTAAGGCGCTGTATTTGGGCGGTAACTCTGTCTGCTTTATGAAGACCAGGGTAGGCAGCCTAGCTGCTTAGTATGAGATGCTGTCTCTTCCCCCTTCTCCCCCCCTCTTTTTTTATCCCCATCTAACCTGTGAAAAATCTGAGTCATTTCTGTCATGGGACTCGGAGTTCCTAGCTCTGGGCGCCATTTTTCATGCAGCTGATCCTGATAAATCAAGGGGGTTTTCTGTTCTTGAAGTTGTGAAAGTGGAGTAACTTTTGTATTTTGTTGGGTCAGGTCATTCAAATTTTCATTTCTCTGAATGAATCAAAATGGCTAAGGGAGTAGGCTCTCAATGTAAATGAAGGGGTGGATTGGAGCAGCAGGTTGCTGTTGCTGATTGGCCAGTTGCAGCACTGTGCGCTGGTAAACTCAAATTCTGTTGTTCATGGGTGGTCAGCAGGTGTGTTAGCAAGAACTAAGGGATGAGCTGCTTTCATGTTGGTTCGTATAGCACTGAGGGTATTGTTGGTACTTGGTAATAAATAACTCATGCTCGCAAAACTTACCATAAAGTATAAGGACATGATCAACAGCCCTCTGAAATTAAAAAATTTTTGGATTTCCATGGCCTCTGGATCAAACCAGAAGTGCCCATAAACCACAATAATGGGTGAAGTATAACAACCTAGGTAAATATGGAAGATATACTTTGGAATGTTTTTTTATCTGTATTAGGAATATAGCAGTGATATGACTTAGAGATACTTACAGATGGTGGTACATAGATTTGCCTCTGAAGGCTCTGAATATAGCTTTCTACCTAGGTATTTTAATAAAGAGTAGCACTTAAAGAAGTGAGATTATACGGAAATACCTACATTTCTTCAGTGGCTGAAAATAATTGGTTTTTAAGCCTTGTACCTCCTACGGTATAACTGCATGCTTTGTCATCCGTTATTACTTATTAGTGTTTATAATGAGGGAAAACTACAGCAGAATGTCACAATGAAAGCTAACCTATTTTGTATTAGTACAGTACATTGCAAACACCTGCAGAGCTGTCTCTACAACCAAAAGCTTGAACATAAATCTTTCATTTTGGTACCCTGGGGAAGATGCTACAAGTTAGTTTATTTTAAGCCAGTGCTATTTATCCCTTAAAATTCCCTCTCTTCCAGATCCAACTGTTAGGATTTTAGTTTGGCAACCTTGATAATTTAACAAAATTAAAAGTTGAATCATCCAAATGAGAAAAAGCATCTGAAAGAGCCTTAGTAAATGGGAAGAACTAAGATGATATAGATGCATTGTTTACATTACATTAGTACCTGGTGGCCCCAGTCAGGATCAGAACCCTGTTGTGCTTGGAACTGTACAAAGACACATGAAGACATGGTGCTTGCCCTAAAGAGCTTGCTAACTAAGGCAGATGACATCTGTAGGGCATGGGGAGAGGGCTGCAACCAAATGGGCAAATCTTATCTAGATGAGACATTACATTTTTAATTAATTAGTTATTCCCATCTGTCCCACTTAAGCAGGCTTGGCAGAACTTGTTTTAGTTTTTATAATTTTGATGGATACTATTGATATTTTAGCATTTTTTATTTTATTGATTTTAAATTTTCAGTTGTGGGAAATTATGGAGGATCAGGCAATAGTGGGAGGTCTGACAATTATTTAATATCAGTAGTTCAGATTAAAAAAGATAAAGCTTTATAACTGATACAAATTGTCAACATCACATGTCAAAATATACAAAGTAAATATCCTTAAATCAAACTGTTAAATTCTCAATCTGTATTTTTCTTATGTTGCCTATCTGTAAATTTTGATTATCATTGGAAATATTTTTCATCTGTTTGTGCATATGTGATTAAAATCCATGTTCATCAACATTTAGCAATAAAAATCTAATATTTCCAAGCCTTGACATAAGTGTCACTAATACTTATTTCCCCCTTTCAGTATCTCCTGATGCATTTGAGTCTTTGATCTAGTTTGGTAGAAGCTGTTTAAACCTCAGGTTGTTCAGCTCTCATCCCCAGGGCAGAGTTAGCCATATCATATGTTGCTGTGTGCGAGCTGTCACAGGTACCTACTTTAATTTTGTCTACATTCAGCTACAGTAGTCCTAGATGGCAACCGGGCTCTCTCAGCAGGCAGAAAGCATCTTGTTAAAAATCAGTCTGTGCTGTGACATATCTGCCAATGTACTGAAAAGTCAAGGAACTCAAAATCCTAATTAAGGGTCTTAATGCCAGTCCTGAATACATGTGCAGGGTTCCCATTGAATTAATTGGGGGAGCCCCTGTGCATACATCCCACTGAAGAATTTGGCCCTAAATTTATTAATGTCTGGGACATATTTTTGCTAAACTTGACTGTGTATAGGCTTAACTAGGTCAGCACATGAGAACAAGAGTTGCTTTAAGTCTTATTTGATTTAGACACATCCTAACTATGTGCGTACCAAAAAAAAAAATCTAATAGGCTAAATATTGGACTGGTAATTTGGTAAATGAAATTATCAAAGGAAGAATATTAATGGTAAGTTAAATTATTTGAATGAAAGAGCCTTGTGTATACTAGAGATCTAGCAACACTAATGCAGCTGTCCCAAAATGGACTTAGTGCATTGGTGTAAACTGCAGCTTGCACCCGGTGTAGCTTGTCATGGTTTACGCAAATGCAGCATGTCTACACTGTGGATGTGCACTGGGGCAGCTATGCCATTGGCTAAAACCCTAAATGTAGACAAGTTCTTGAATTCTCATGGGTACTCAAGATACTGTTAAGTGCCTTGGCCCTGACCCTGTGCTGGGAGGAGGGAGCACATACTTTGGCCACTGGAAGGCATGAATTGGGAGTGGCTGGGTGACTAAAAAAAATAACTTTCCCTCTGATACTCACCCCTTTTTGTCAACAGCTGGGAATAGGCCACATCCACTTTGATTGAATTGACCTTGTTAGCACTGACCCCCACTTGGTAAGGCAACTCATCTTTTCATGTGCTGTATATTTATAC
Source organism: Dermochelys coriacea (assembly GCF_009764565.3). Classification (NCBI taxonomy): domain Eukaryota; kingdom Metazoa; phylum Chordata; order Testudines; family Dermochelyidae; genus Dermochelys; species Dermochelys coriacea. The sequence continues at coordinate 4,287,339 of NC_050069.1, read as the reverse complement.
CTGCATACTGTATTTTCCACTCCACACATCTGAAGAAGTGGGTTATATCCCACGAAAGCTTATGCCCAGATACATTTGTTAGTCTCTAAGGTGCCACAAGGACTCCTTGTTGTTTGAACTAATACAATCTTTCTAGGGTTTTGATCCACTTTGGGTAGAGAGCGGGTTGCCTGGCTCATTGTTTAAGGGCTGAATAACTAAGGATGGAAGATCCAGTTGTCTAAATGCAGAGTTAGGAGTCAAAGGCTGTAAGATTGGACTCTGGTAGGCAAAGAGGGTAAGAATTCCTCATTCATAGGAATAAAGTTTAGTAAAACTTAAGTTCATATACTTTTACTGTATCTAGAATTTCTCTGTCCTAGCAATTCCTGGAAAGCCTAGTTTGTGCATACTTCTACCATTTATAGTTCAAGATCTTGATTGTGGTGTGTTTTGTTTTTTTTTTTTTTTTTTAAATTCATAGATCTCATTTCCTACCAGGCGGTGGTGGCTTGTTTTCCAAAGCAAATTGGGAAAGGGGAAAAAATTACTTAAGGGGAGAGTCCTTGGCCCTTAGACTGCTATGGTTGAGAAGTAAATTACTTTCATGTCAATCTTCTAGACCAGGGGTCGGCAACTTATGCCATGCGTTCCAAAAACGGCACGCAAGCCAGTTTTTAATGGCATGCTGCTGCCTGCCGGGTCCCAGCTGCTGGCTCAGCTCAGCCAGCTGCCAAACCCAGGCTGGGACCCCAGTAGGCAGCAGTGCGTCATTAAAACTCCTGCCTGCCCCGGCCTGCTCTTCTCTCCCTCCACCCCAGGGGGGGCAGGGTGAAGAAGCTTGGTCCTGCTGGCTGCTGTTGCGGGGCAGGCAAGCTTCCCACCTCTTCCTCCAGCATGCTGGGTTCATGCCCCTCCTCTTCTCCCTCCAGGCTGCAGATCAGGTGATGACCCTTGTGAGGGACGGGGAGAAGTCAAGTCGCAGCGCACTTGCTGCTCCAGGGGAGAGGCGGAGAAGAGGTGGGGACGGGGCCTTGGGGAAGGGGGTGGAATCGGGGCATATCCCCTCCAGCTCCCTACCGTGAGCTGCTCTGGGCAGGGGGCTGGGAGCACCCCTACAACCCTGGCCCACATATCCAGCCCCCTGCCCTGACCCCTGCACACCCCAAGCCCTGACTCTTGCACCCCCCACACTCCCACCCCCACCCTGAGCACCAAACAGGAGCTCCTGAACACACACACACCCCTACATTTCCACCTGCACTCCTTACACCAAATGGGAGCTGCCCAGGTAAGCGCTCCACACCCAAACCTCCTGCCCCAACCCTGAGCCCCCTCCCTCATTCTTGCTCCTGGCCAGACCCTATACCCTAACCCCCCAGCCTGCTCCTTCACCTCCAGCCCTGTGCTCAGTGCACTCCCACCCTCAGCTCGGTGCAGAGAGAGAGAGGAAGAGAATGGGCTAGAACCAGGGAGAAGGTAGGTACCCACTCTGTGTGGGCAGGGCCGGGATCATGGGCAGGGCTGGCAGCGGGCTGAGCTGCTCAGCCCACTGCCGGTCTGGGGTCCCAGCCGTTGGCCCCGCTCAGCCCGCTACCAGCCTATGTGAACAGAACCCCAGGCTGAGAGGGCTGGTGGCATAATCAGCATTTTAATTTTAAATGAAGCTTCTTAAACTTTTTGAAAACCTTGTTTACTTTACATATGACAATAGTTTAGTTATATAATATATAGACTTGTAGAGAGAGACCTTCTAAAAAATGTTAAAATGCATTACTGGCATGCAAAACCTTAAATTAAAGTGAATAAATAAAGACTTGGCACACCACTTCTGAAAGGTTGCTGACCCCTGTTCTAGACTGTATGAAATGTTTAAAAAAAAAAAAACCCTCTAAATTCTCTTGTTGCAGTTGGCTCTTCTAAACCATGGCTTTAGTGCAGTGGGCCATATCCACTGCATGGAAGCCATTGGCAATAGTCAATTTAAAATTGTATACTCTTAGGTAACTTGATTTTAAAGGAATTGGTGCAAATGGTGTCTTTTTATGAGACAGAGCATTGAACCTTGGTCCAATATTGTGATGTTGGTTTTTAATCTTACTAAAGATGGATCAAATCCTATGACCTCTTGGAGTATATCCCTGGGATGGTGGTTCATTTAGTTGAATGAATGACATGCCTGCTTTGGGGTTGTACACTTCTGGTCCTTCTAACGGAGCTCTTGGGAGGGTTTTATATAGGGAATGGAAAGGTACAGATGACCAAAGGGGGACTATACAAACAATGGTAAAGGGCAAATTAAGAACAGAAACGCAAAAGGAAGGAAATGAGCAATAAATCTCTAAGTGCCCATATACAAATATGGGAAATAGGAAGAGCTGGAGATGAGATGGCATTACAGGGGGGAAAAAATGGCTTAGCTGATAATATGGAAACATGGTGGGATAAATATAGCTAACTGGTATGTTAGTACTGATGGAGACAAATTTCCAAGAGGAAAAAGGGACATGGGGGGGGGGTGTGTGGTGAGGGGTTGCACTAGACTATACATCAGAAATACTTATACATGCAGTAACACAGATAATGAAGGCTATTTTCATAGTGATTTATTGTGGGTTAGATGAGATAAGCAACAAAGTAGAATGCACAACAGGAATCCTTTATAGGCCCTGGATCATTGTGAAGAAGTCGAAGAATGCTTTCTTAAATGGATGTGGAAGATGACTATGCCAGGATCTAGCTACTGTAAAATTCTTTAATTCCCAGATTATTATTGGGAGACAGTACAAGTTCTTGATTTGTATTTAAGGGGTCTTTACCCTCCTAATAGAACTCTGTATGAAGCATCTTTGGATTTGGCAATAGCTAACTGACAAATAATTGGGAATGTGGCAGGTACAACAGTGTGTAGAAGCAACAGTTGATCATGAATTGAGTGTTGGCTGGGAACAGTGAATGGTGGCCCTGTGAGCTGTGGGTGGCTGTGCAAATGTAAACAAATGGTCTGGTGGCCCTCCAGTGGATTACCCTAATGGGCCACTTGTGGCCCACCACTGGATTAGACATTTCCTTGAACTCTGGTGCTATTCCCAAAAACTGAATACCATACAGCATATGTGATGCACATGAGTTAATGTGTAGCACCAGAGAGTTGGTAATTCATTCTTCCAACCTTGTTTAAAGAACTGAAGGGGATGACCAATGAGGAGAAACATTAGTGCTCTTAGTATATATCCTAAAGGAGACATGACATGTATTGGATTTAGGGTTGTTGGTTGATCTCCATTAACTCATGCAATTAACTCAAAATAATTGTGATTAAAAAATTGTTTTAATTTCACTGCTAAACAATAGAATACCAATTGAAATATTTTGGATTTTTTCTACATGTTCATATATATTTGGTGGTGTTAGTGAAATCAAATGTATATTTTTTTTTACAAATTTGCACTGTAAAAATGATAAAAGAAATAGTATTTTTCAGTTCCCCTCATACAAGTACTGTAGTGCAACCTTTGTCATGAAAGTGCAACTTACAAATGTATATTTTTTTGTTACATAACTGTACTCAAAAACAAAACAATGTAAAACTTCAGAGCCTGCAAATCCTCTGAGTCCTACTTGTTCATCCAATTGCAAAGACAAACAAGTTTGTTTACCTTTACAGGAGATAATGCCCTCTTCTTATTTGTCGCCAGAAAGTGAGAACAGGCATTTGCCTGGCACTTCTGTAGCTGGCATGGCAAGATATTTCAGTGCCAGGTATGCTAAACGTTCATATGCCCCTTCATGCTTCGGTCACCATTCCAGAGGACATACTTCCATGCTGATGATGCTCGTTTAAAAAAAAAAAAAAGCGTTAAATTTGTGACTAAACTCCTTGGGGGAGAATTGTATGTTTCCTGCTCTGTGTTTTACCTGCATTCTGCCATATATTTCGTGTTATAGCAGTCTCAGATGATGTTCCAGCACGTGTTGTTCATTTTAAGAACACTTTCACTGCAGATTTCACAGAATGCAAAGAAGGTACCAATGTGAGATTTCTAAAGAACGCAACAGTGTTCGACCCAAGGTTTAAGAATCTGAAGTGCCTTCCACAGTCTGAGAGGGACGAGGTGTGGAACATGCTTTCAGAAGTCTTTAAAAGAGCAACACACCGACATGGAAACTATAGAACCCAAACCACCACCAAAAAAGAAAAGCAACCAGCAGAAGACTGAATCTGACTCAGATATTAAAAATGAACATGCATTGGTCCATACTGTTTTGGACTGTTATTGAGCAGAACCAGTCATTAGCATGAATGCATGTCCCCTGAGTGGTGGTTGAAGCATGAAGGGACACCTGAATCTTCAGCGCATGTGGCATGTAAATATCTTGTGACGCTGGCTATAACAGTGCCACACGAACGCCTGTTCTCGCTTTCAGGTGATGTGAACAAGAAGCGGGCAGCATTATCTCCTGCAAATGTAAACAAACTTGTTTGTCTTTGTGATTGGGTGAACAAGAAGTAGGACTGAGTGGATTTGCAAGCTCTAAAATTTTATTTTATTTTTGAATGCAGTTTTTTGTACATAATTCTACATTTGCAAGTTCAACTTTCATGATAGAGATTACACTATAGTAGCTGTATTAGGTGAATTGAAAATATTTTGTTTTTTAGCATGCAAATATTTTTAATAAAAAAAATATAAAGTGAGCACAGTACACTTGGTATTCTGTGTTGTAATTGAAATCAATATATATGAATGTAGAAAACATCCAGAAATATTTAAATAAATGGTATTCAATTATTTAACAGTGAGATTAATTTTAATCTTTTTAATTGCTTGACAGCCTTAATTGGATTGGATATCTTTATTGCTTTAGCAAAGCAATGAGACTAAATCTACATTGTTTGTTGTGGAAACAAAATGAATAAGAATCTTAAAGTACAACTTAAGTAAAATTTGCACTTGCTACCTTCTGAACTTAGAGCAAGATATTAGGTTGCATGATGTGAGGAATTTAGAGGTAATATTTTGGTTGGTCTCCCTTTATTTTCATTGGTTAAAAAGTTGTCATTCCCCAGCAAAGGCACTAAGTTCAAACAAGCTGTGTTGTCTTGACTGTATGAAGGTTTGCTCTGTATGCGATCATCCTTTCATGAAAACTAGACTTGATGTTTTCCTGCACAAAATGGAGCAGTTCAGATACTTTAAATGCAGAGTATTTTTGGTTAGTAAAGATAAGTGTTAATGTCTCAATCTATTGGATATGCAGAGATCAAAAGATATGAAGAATTTAAACTGAAGCCCTGCTGCAGCAGGATTAGAATGCTCTGAAATGGCCTATTGAACGAATCATCGCACTTCTATCAAGCCTTTGATGATCAGCCATAGGAATTAGAAGTGGTATTCTCCTTCAAATGATCCTGCTAGTCCAGGAGCACTGTGGCTAGAATGATGGGTCAACCTGAAGCCCAGTAAGTGAGAAAGATTGGGAAGACCTCAAACAGTCCTGTGTCACACTGCTCTCAATTCTCTTCTGCTGTTCAGAGATCTACTTGCTACTTCCCCAGGAATCTCATCTGCAAGAAAAAAAGATGAGTGTTTTGGGTCATCACAGCTCAACCTTCAATGTGGCAGAATAAAGCAGTGTTCAATCCCCAGTCCTGCAGCTTTCTTATTTCAACTGCTGAAGTCTGAATTCCATCCAGAGGCTGGCAAATGCCTTTAGAGTTCTTAGGAAGTTAGCCTCCTGGGGGAAGTCAAATATATACCTGCTGATAGGTCCTCCTCTCATATCTTCATTCTGTGTGTGGGGAGATGGAAATATCAGATCATTAGATGAAGGAAATCTAGCTTGGTTGTACTGTTATCTCTGACTTCCCCACTACCTTTATCATTGGAGAAGTACCAAAATACAAGGAACCACCTTTTGTACCACACTCACAGAGAACTGAATACAGAAACTGTTAAACACAACTGAAGTTGACGCAATGTGAAGCGATCACTTACTGCTTCCATGATGAAAAACGCATTGAGTTTTTTGTAATGTTTGCAAATAGTTTTACAGATACAAGCACTATCTATCTCCCCTGCAGCTGACCTGTAGGTTGAAAATGTTACTGGGTACACAAAGCTATTACAGAGCCCAACTTTTACTTTACTGTTCCAGAACTTCCAGCCTGCAAAAAAGCCACAGATAGAGTAATTGAAAACAGTCAATCTCTCTTGAGCAATAGTCTCGGAAAATTTCTAATGTGACTGTAATACGACTTTTGGAATTCTTCATATTGACTTGTCATTGAGTTGTTGTGCTCTATACTGATTGGAACGAGTAATAAGCAAGTACTGTATCAATTTTTGAAACCATCCAGACTGCTTGTGGAATACCTGTGAAAGTAGTTGCTTATCTGTTCCTGCACAATGTGATAACTGATGTTAAACTGCTTATAAATGTTTTCCACTTATAGTCACTACAAGTCTTAATTTTTCATATCTCAAATAGAGAAGTGCAGAAGTGGCATAATGTCTTTTTTTGTGCTGTTCAGTGTATGCGTATCTTTGTGAACACCTACCTTCTCTTTCTTTTTCTAGTAGTACCTGACTACCAGGGACAGGCCACGTTTTTGTACTAAAATGTATGTTATGCACTTGCATCTGGTTGTGGCCCTTTGTTACTAGTACCATTTATTCAGCCTAAGTTTTTATAAATGTGTTTAGAAAAAGCTTGATCAAGAAATTATTTTCACCCTTCTATTCCACTAGTCTCTACTCATGGCTTAAATTACAGCTGAAATGAGGTTGACCTTTTAAAAGCCTGGTCATGGGTTTCCAAATTGGCACAGTGTGTCAGGCTGAAACAGAGTTTCACTCATGCAACTGCAAGTTATTCATGTCTCCAAAGGCTTCTGCACAACAGGTTGAATCAAGCAAAAAAAAAAAAAAAATTGGGCAAAATGTAGTGGTTTGAGCATGGTGGGGAGCACTCCCAGCTTGGATTCAGCATGGTTGGCAGTTCTTGTTAGTGTCTTTCAGAATTTGTTGTGCCAGCCAACTGGATATACCCTTCTCCCGTGACTGTGGAGGAGTCTGTTACAAGTTTGGGTATACGGTTGTGATGCGCCCCCTACCCCCAGGCTGCAACCTGGAACTGGGATACCAGTGAGCCCTGTCTCACCAGCCTGGGCTTCCTCTCACGTTGTGTTGATGTGACAGACTGCAGAGTGCTCCTGGTCCTGCACTCTCTCAAACCTTTACACAGGCAGGGACACACCTAGTTGCAGTGACATGAAGGCTGCTCCACAGTCTAGGACTCCAGAGCTATACCATCTTACACGGGTCAGGCTTTTGACCAGGGTAAGTTTATTTCCCAGTCTGCCCCTCTCGATGTGGAGAGGACAATGCACCAGCCCCTGTTCCTGAGCAGATTCCCCCCACACTTCAAACTACACTGTATTAGGTAAAAATAGAGATTTAACTACAGAAAGGTTGGGTTTTTTTAAGTGATTATAAGTAATAGCATACAGCTCAAACACACCGATGTTCTCTAAACTGGATAGGATTTGAATCAAGCAGTATTTCACCCTGTTACATAGTACAAATAGTCCACCGAGCTTCCATAGACAGGCAACCTTTCTTCTTTCCTAACTGAGCCCCTCTTCCCCATTCAGGTTTCAGAGTAGCAGCCGTGTTAGTCTGTATTCGCAAAAAGAGGAGTACTTGTGGCACCTTAGATTAACAAATTTATTTGAGCATAAGCTTCCGTGAGCTACAGCTCACTTCATCGGATGCATTTGGTGGAAAATACAACAAATGCATCCGATGAAGTGAGCTGTAGCTCACGAAAGCTTATGCTCAAATAAATTTGTTAGTCTCTAAGGTGCCACAAGTACTTGTTCCCCTCTTCCCCATTCAGTCTTTGTTCCTAAGGTGTTTCCAGGTGTTAAGTTGTAAGGGGAGTGAGGTCCAGTTATGATGTCACTTCCCCCTTTTATAGTTTCTTCCATGTGGAGGGAACTTTTGTTTCAAGCCAAGCCCCCAGCACAGTTTATGGAAAAAGCAACAAGATGGAGTTCAGTATCACGTGATCTAGTCACATGTCCTGCATGCTTTGAATCCTAGTAGTCATTACACATACCCTGACTGAAGCGTCCACAGGAAAGATCATCAGTTGTGGATAAGCATCTCCCATGGCCTGTTGTCTTCCTTGATGGGCCATTATCTTAGTCAGACTCTTCACAATGAGCTGGCTAGACTTCGGCTATCCCCCGATGCGAGGATAATGCCTGCCAAGGGGGTTCATTTGGTGGGTTTTTAAGTGGCTGAGGAGCCCAATTTGTGCCCTGCAAATTTTTCCCAGAGAAGTGACAGGTGTAATCTTGGAGGAGACGTAGTTGTTGGCTGGACTGTTGTGCACTTTCTTTCCTACTACTTGCCTAATGGAGACTTAGGAGCAGCTCCCTAGCAGAGGCCAGTGGTGGTTTGGGGAACTGAGCTGACAGGTGTCCCAAAAGGCAGTTGCGCACCCATGCTGGCCTTGTTGTGGGATTATGGGGAAAAATGGCTGCGCTTTCGTCAGATGTAGGACGTTTGATCAGTACCTAAAATAACCTGGATTGTACTGGGGGGGTTGATCTTTAGGTCAGCTTCATAGTTAGAACTTCTATGCTGCCTTATGAGCGTCTCGGGGTTCTGCAAACATTATTGAATCTCCAGCTATGGTGGTGACATGAATTCTGTATTTTACAAATGGGGAAACAGGCACAGAGATGAGAAATAAGTTGCCTAAGCTTATTTGAGTTGGAACAAGGCCTGATTTGGGGGTCAGACCATGAAGAGACAATTGCATATGCCCCTATTTCACCCTGCCCCTTGTCTCTCAGGTATTTCAGAAGTATCATGCTGTCATAAATATAAAGGGGAAGGGTAAATGCCTTTAAAATCCCTCCTGGCCAGAGTGAAAAACCCTTTCACCTGTAAAGGGTTAAGAAGCTAGGATAACCTCGCTGGCACCTGACCACAATGACCAATGAGGAGACAAGATTCTTTCAAAAGCTGGGGGGAGGGAGAAACAAAGGGTCTGGGTCTGGTGATGCTTTTGCTGGACACAGAATGGAGTCTTAAACTTAGTAAGTAATCTAGCTAAATATGCGTTAGATTATGATTTCTTTAAATGGCTGAGAAAATAAGCTGTGCTGAATAGAATAGATATTCCTGTTTTTGTCTTTTTGTAACTTAAGGTTTTGCCTAGAGAGATTCAGTTTTTGAATCTAATTACCCTGTAAGGTGTTTACCATCCTGATTTTAGAGAGGATCCTTTTCTATTAAAATTCTTCTTTTAAGAAACTGAATGCTTTTTCATTGTTAAGACCCAAGGGTTTGGGTCTGTGGTTACCTATGCAAATTGTTGAGGTTTTTTTACCAAACCTTCCCCAGGAAGGGGGGTGCAAAGTTTTGGTGAGGATTTTGGGGAGAAAGAAGTTTCCAAACGGCTTTCCTAATAAAAAAAACCCGGTTAGATGTTTGGTGGTGGCAGCGATAAAGTCCAAGGGCAAAAGGTAAAATAGTTTGTACCTTGAGGAAGCTTTAACCTGAGCTAGTAAAAGTAAGCTTAGTGGGTTTTCATGCAGGTCCCCACATCTGTACCCTAGAGTTCAGAGTGGGGAAGGAACCTTGACATGGTGGCAGAGCGGTGGGATTAACTTGAAATCATTTTGAGATCAATTTGAGATTTTTTTCCTCTTTTAAAACCAGAAGCACAGATTTGAAAAGGAAATTTTTTTTTTCCCTTTGGGCTGCTGAAAAACAAGGTTTTGGCTGAAAGCAGCTAGTTGTGTGTTTTTTTTTTTTTTTTTTTTTTTTTTTTTTTTTTTTTTTCCTGCTTTGGGGCCAGAGCAGACACAAAAGGGAATTGTCTTTTGTGAGCTGGACTTTTCTCTACCTAAAGGCAGGGTAGTTAACTTCCTGCAGGGAAATTTACCAGTCTTCACAGAAGGTTGGGTTTTTTTTGTTTTGTTTTTTTTTTTACCTAAGAGCAACTAGAGGGGGTTTTTGCCTGGAGACAAAGGTGTTAGGGTTGTTGGGTTTTTTGATATATACCAATATATATACCAATGAACCCTAGCAATCCTTCTCCAGGTACCACTTCCCATTTCAGAAAGTTTCCCACCTACAAGGCAGGCAATGATACTGAGGCCTTCTTAGAAAACTTTGAAAGAGCCTGCCTTGGGTACAGCATCTCTACAAACCAATACATGGTAGAGCTGAGGCTGCAGCTCAATGGACCCTTAGCTCAGGTGGTGGCTGAAATGCCTAAGGAACACATGAACCAGTATGAACTGTTTAAATCCAAGGTGAGAGTCAGACTGGGGCTAACCCCCGAGCATTCCCGTCGGCGGTTCAGAGCCCTAAGGTGGAAACCAGACGTGTCATTTACCAGACATGCCTACTACACTGTGAAACATTGGGATGCCTGGATATCAGGAGCAAGTGTTAAATCTCCCTCAATTTGTCCTTCCTAATGCAAATGGAACAGTTCTTAGAGGGTGTTCCTGAGGAAATAGAAAGATACATCCTAGATGGGAAGCCCAAAACTGTAATCGAGGCAGGGGAGATTGGAGCCAAATGGGTAGAGGTGGCAGAAAAGAAAAAAAAGTGGTCGCAGTTGGAGCAGATACCAGAAGGGACAACCTCAGACCACCCCCTACTACCAGGGGCCACCCAAGGAACCCTCCAGACACCTTATTGTCCCGCCACACCGTTCTCCAGCAACCCACCTCGCTCCAGTGACCCGTCAGCTGGACGATGTTTTAAATGCAACAAGACAGGGCATGCAAAGGCCAACTGCCCCAAGAACCCCAACAGATTACAGTTCATTGCACCAGAATCACACCAGAGGTCCTCAGGCCCAGATACTTCCTAGATACCCTTGTAATGGAGGGAAACTGAGTGTGGGCTGGAAGAAGGTCACTACGTGGAGGGACACCGGAGCACAAGAGTCAGCTATCCATGCTTCCTTAGTGGACCCCAATTTAATCAACCCAGAGATCCAAGTGATTCAACCCTGCAAGTCCAACTCTTTCAATTTGCCTACAGCCAAGTTGCCTGTCCCGTACAAGGGCTGGTCAGGAACGTGGACTTTTGCAGTCTGATTATCCCATCCCCATGCTATTGGGGGAAGACTTGGCCAATCATGTGAAGCAAGCCAAGAGGGTGGGAATGGTCACCTGCAGCCAGGCTAAACAAGCCATCTTGCCCAGCTCTGTTCCGGAAACTTCTACCAGGACCCGGTCAGAGGTGATGGACCCGGACACCAGGCCAATGTCTGCAATAACAGTATTGGATCCGCTCCCAGAGAGCCAGAACCGGAACTGGCAGAACAACCAGCACCAGACACATTGCCAGCACTAAATCCAGTACTTGCAACCCCAACCCCAGAGGGCCCCACTGAACCTGAACCGGCAGTAGCCAATAACCCTACACAAGAGGCTCAGCCGGAGCCTGAACCCCAACATAGTGCACCAGCGGAGAGCGGTTCAGTCAATGGAAACAACCCCATCCCCTACATCGCTTCCAGGACCAAGCATAGGTCCACAATCCAATGAGGAACTGATGCCTCCAGCATCAAGAGATCAGTTCTAGACCAAACAGGATGTAGATGAAAGCCTCCAGAGAGCTTGGACGGCGGCACGGAGCAGCCCACCACCTCTCGGCTCTTCTAATCGATCCAGGTTTGTTGTAGAAAGAGGACTTTTATACAAAGAAACTTTCTGGTGGACACCAGGAAGACTGGCATCCTCAGACAGTTGGTAGTTCTAATTAAGTACCGGGTCAAGCTCTTGCGCTTAGCCCATGATCATCCTAGTGGCCATGCTGGGGTGAACAAGACCAAAGACCGGTTGGGGAGGTCATTCCACTGGGAGGGAATGGGCAAGGATGTTTCTACCTATGTCCGGTCTTGTGAGGTATGCCAAAAAGTGGGAAAACCCCAAGACCAGGTCAAAGCCCCTCTACAGCCACTCCCCATCACTGAAGTTCCATTTCAGCAAGTAGCTGTGGATATTCTGGGTCCTTTTCCAAAAAAGACACCCAGAGGAAAACAGTACATACTGACTTTCATGGATTTTGCCACCCGATGGCCGGAAGCAGTAGCTCTAAGCAACACCAGGGCTAAAAGCGTGTGCCAGGCACTAGCAGACATTTTTGCCAGGGTAGGTTGGCCCTCTGACATCCTCACAGATGCAGGAACTAATTTCCTGGCAGGAACTATGGAAAGCCTTTGGGAAGCTCATGGGGCAAATCACTTGGTTGCCACTCCTTACCACCATCAAACAAATGGCATGGTGGAAAAGTTTAATGGAACTTTGGGGGCCATGATACGTAAATTCGTAAATGAGCACTCCAGTGATTGGGACCTAGTGTTGCAGCAGTTGCTCTTTGCCTACAGCTGTACCACATCCCAGTTTAGGGTTTTCACCATTTGAACTTGTATATGGCTGTGAGGTTAAGGGGCCATTACAGTTGGTGAATCAGCAATGGGAGGGATTTACACCTTCTTCAGGAACTAACATTCTGGACTTTGTAACCAACCTACAAAACATCCTCTGAACGTCTCTAGCCCTTGCTAAAGAAAACTTACAGGATGCTCAAAAAGAGCAAAAAGCCTGGTATGATAAACATGCCAGAGAGCGTTCCTTCAAAGTAGGAGACCAGGTCATGGTCTTAAAGGCGCTCCAGGCCCATAAAATGGAAGCGTCGTGGGAAGGGCCATTCACGGTCCAGGAGCGCCTGGGAGCTGTTAATTATCTCCTAGCATTCCCCACCTCCAACCGAAAGCCTAAGGTATACCATATTAATTCTCTAAAGCCCTTTTATTCCAAAGAATTAAAAGTTGGTCAGTTTATAGCCCAGGGAGGAGATGATGCTGAGTGGCCTGAAGGTGTCTATTACGAAGGGAAAAGTGCTGGTGGCGTGGAAGAGGTGAATCTCTCCATGACCCTCGGGTGTATGCAGTGACAGCAGATCCAGGAGCTGTGCACTAGCTATGTGCCGACGTTCTCAGCCACGCCAGGACTGACTGAACAGGAATACCACTCCATTGACGCAGGTAATGCTCACCCAATTAAAGTCCAACCTTACCGGGTGTCTCCTCAAGCTAAAACTGCTATAGAACGGGAGATCCAGGATATGTTACAGATGGGTGTAATCCGCCCCTCTGGCAGTGCATGGGGATCTCCAGTGGTTCTAGTTCCCAAACCAGATGGGGAGATACGTTTTTGCATGGACTACCGTAAGCTAAATGCTGCAACTCGCCCAGACAACTATCCAATGCCACGCACAGATGAACTATTAGAGAAACTGGGATGGGCCCAGTTCATCTCTACCTTGGACTTAACCAAGGGGTACTGGCAGGTACCGCTAGATGAATCCGCCAAGGAAAGGTCGGCCTTCACCACGCATGTCGGGCTGTATGAATTTAATGTATTCCCTTTTGGGCTGCAAAATGCACTTGCCGCCTTCCAAAGACTTGTAGATGGTCTCCTACCAGGATTAGGAGAATATGCAGTCGCCTACCTTGACGATGTGGCCATATTTTCAGATTCCTGGGCAGAACACCTGGAACATCTACAAAAAGTCTTCGAGCGCATAAGGGAGGCAGGACTAACCGTTAAGGCTAAGAAGTGTCAAATAGGCCTAAACGGAGTGACTTACCTTGGATGCCAAGTGGGTCAAGGAACTATCAACCCCCTACAGGCCAAAGTGGATGCTATCCAAAAGTGGCCTGTCCCAAAGTCAAAGAAACAGGTTCAATATTTCTTAGGCTTGGCCAGTTATTACAGACTATTTGTACCGCAATACAGCCAAATCGCCGCCCCATTGACAGACCTAACCGAAAAGAAAGTCACATGCCGTTCAGTGGACCAGAAAGTGTGAGAAGCGATGCTCATGTCTGACCCTGTACTAAGGGCCCCAGACTTTGACAAACCATTCCTAGTAACCACAGATGCCTCCGAGCGTGGTGTGGCAGCAGTTTTAATGCAGGAAGGACCGGATCAAGAATTCCACCCTGTAGTGTTTCTCAGCATAAAGCTGTCTGAGAGGGAAAGCAACTGGTCAGTCAGTGAAAAAGAATGTTATGCCATTGTCTATGCTCTGGAAAAGCTATGCCCATATGTTTGGGGATGGCGTTTCCACCTGCAAACCGACCATGCTGCGCTACAGTGACTTCATACTGTCATGGGAAATAACAAACTTTATTCGATGGAGTTTAGCTCTCCAAGATTTTGATTTCGACATCCAACACATCTCAGGAGCTTCTAACAAAGTGGCCGATGCACTCTCCCGTGAAAGCTTCCCAGAATCAACTAGTTAAAATCGTCCTTGAGATGTGGAAAATATTGTTAGTCTTTATGTACTTGTAGTATATTTAGAGGTGCATGTGTCTTATTAACTCTGTTTTTTCCTAGAGCTCCAGGAAGAAATCCCAGCCAGCGTTCCCCCCATCTATGATTTGGGGGGCGTGTCATAAATATAAAGGGAAGGGTAAACACCTTTAAAATCCCTCCTGGCCTGAGGAAAAACCCTTTCACCTGTAAAGGGTTAAGAAGCTAGGATAACCTCGCTGGCACCTGACCACAATGACCAATGAGGAGACAAGCTTCTTTCAAAAGCTGGGGGGGGAGAAACAAAGGGTCTGGGTCTGTCTGGGTGATGCTTTTGCCGGACACAGAATGGAGTCTTAAACTTAGTAAGTAATCTAGCTAGATATGCATTAGATTATGATTTCTTTAAATGGCTGAGAAAATAAGCTGTGCTGAATAGAGTAGATATTCCTGTTTTTGTGTCTTTTTGTAACTTAAGGTTTTGCCTAGAGGGTTTCTCTGTGTTTTGAATCTAATTACCCTTTAAGGTATTTACCATCCTGATTTTACAGAGGTGATTCTTTTTATCTTCTATTAAAATTCTTCTTTTAAGAAACTGAATGCTTTTTTCATTGTTAAGACCCAAGGGTTTAGGGTCTGTGGTCACCTATGCAAATTGGTGAGGTTTTTTACCAAACCTTCTCCAGGAAGGGGGGTGCAAGGTTTTGGTGAGGATTTTGGGGGGAAGTTTCCGAACGGCTTTCCTAATAAAAAAACAAACAAACACCTGGTTAGACGTTTGGTGGCGGCGAAAGTCCAAGGGCAAAAGGTAAAATAGTTTGTACCTTGCGGAAGTTTTAACCTAAGCTGGTAAAAGTAAGCTTAGGAAGTTTTCATGCAGGTCCCCACATCTGTACCCTAGAGTTCAGAGTGGGGAAGTAACCTTTACACATGCCTAAGGCTACATTCTAGTTACGGGTATTTTTAGTAAGTCATGGACATGTCACAGGCAGTAAACAAATTCACGGCCTCTGATCTGTCCATGACTTTTACTATATATCCCTAACTAAAACTTGGGCGTGGGGCTCTGGGTGCTCACGGGGGGATGACAGGCAGTGGCGTGCAGCCTGGGACCCTTGCTAGTGTGTGTGGGTGTTTGGCTGGGCTTGCAGGGGCTCCTACCCAGCTCTGCATGTCCATGCAGCTCCTAGGTGGCGGAGGGGCCAAGGGGCTCCTGTGTGCTGTTCCTGCCAGAAATGCCAGCTGTGCAGCTCCCATTGGCTGCAGTTCTTGGCCAGTGAGAGCTGTGATGGTGGGGTCTGTGGGTGTGGTGAGCATGTGGAACCCCTTGGCCCCCTTGCTTAGGAGCTGCAGGGCCATGATGGTGGGAGCTGGTGAGCCCCCCACCCTGCAGTAAGTGCCCCCCACATCCCCCAAGCCTATACCCCTAGCCCTGAGCCCCCTCACACACCCAAAGTGCTGATGCTGCTGGCCCAGGGGCTGCCCTACTCAAGCAGCCCCTGAGCTGGCATCAGGAGCTGTAAAAGTCAGTCATGGAATCTGTGACAGACTTGCAGCCTTAATCAGGCCATGTGCCCTGTGTTGTCCTCACCTGGAAGAGGATGTGGAATGGATGAGGTATCAATATTCTGCCACCCTGATTGGTAATTTAGCAGTCTTGTGCATTTTTAAGTTGCTGCAGCTGCAGGGGTTTAATACAGTTAGCACAAGCTTAGAATTCTGCTGAGGACAAAAGCTTGCAATTTACAGGTATATTGAAACTCAAATGAGCAAGAGCTGCATCCTTAATTTCCTTTAATTGCATTATGGTTTTGTCATAAATATAAGGGGAAGGGTAAACACCTTTAAATCCCTCCTGGCCAGAGGAAAAACCCTTTCATATGTAAAGGGTTAAGAAGCTAGGATAACCTCGCTGGCACCTGACCACAATGACCAATGAGGAGACAAGATGCTTTCAAAGCTGGAGGGGTATGGGGGGAGAAACAAAGGTTCTCTGTGTGTGTTTTGCCAGGAACAGAACAGGAATGGAGTATTAGAACTTAGTAAGTAATCTAGTTAGATATGCGTTAGATTCTGTTTTGTTTAAATGGCTGATAAAAAAAAAAAGCTGTGTTGAATGAAATATGTATTTTTTGTAACTTAAGGTTTTGCCTAGAGGGATTCTCTGTTTTGAATCTGATTACCCTGCAAGGTATTTACCATCCTGATTTTACAGAGGTGATTCTTTTTTCTTTTTACTTCAATTAAAATTCTTCTTTTAAGAACCTGATTGCTTCTTCATTCTTCTTAAGATCCAAGGGTTTGGGTCTGTGGTCACCTATGCAAATTGGTGAGGATTTTTATCCTCAGGAAAGGGGGTACAGGGTTTGGGGATGATTTTGGGGGGAAAGACGTTTCCAAGCAGGCTCTTTCCCTGTTATATATTTGTTAGATGCTTGGTGGTGGCAGCAATAAAGTCCAAGGACAAAAAGTAAAATAGTTTGTACCTTGGGGAAGTTTTAACCTAAGCTGGTTTAAAAAAAAAAAGAGCTTAGGGGATTTTCATGCAGGTCCCCACATCTGTACCCTAGAGTTCAGAGTGCAGAAGGAACCTTGACAGGTTTGCAGGGAGATGGATTGCTTTAAGAAAACAGTAGCTGGTGCAGTGTATTCTTGAATGGTAATGATTGGAGGAGCATGCAGTGGGGCTCTTCAAGAGCACGCCTGTCATATAGGCTCTCCTACAACTCTGGTGGCTTTGATATATTGCAGGTCTGTTTCATGTTAGTGTAAACTAGGACACAGGGCCTCTGCTGTGGCATAAAGTTGTAAGGGAGCAGACGCTACAACATTTTTGCTGTACAATGTCCCATGCCCAGTGGGGCTTGCAGAAGACCAGCACAGCTCACAAAGTTCTTGGTGGTGACTGGTAAGGGATATGGCCAGAGTAGCTAGTAGATGCCTGGATTCACAATTTGCCCATTGCAGCCTTGTCTGGCGGATTGTCTACAGAAATGAAATCTGCCTTCCTCTGGCATCAGACTGCTCTCCCCTGGGATGCATCGGTGATGGGGTTGGTATGGAAGCCTCATTAGAATAGAAATTGTCCTCGGCCGTCAGTGGCATCAACTTGTACCTGCCTGTGTCAGTGCATCCTGTTTGAATCTGAAGGCTGCTTCCCCCTGTGACCCCAGAATTCTATCTGTTACTCTGTGGATTTCCACTCTCTCTCCTCACAAGTTACTCCTTTAGTGTATAGTAGTGCTAAGCAATTTGTCACAGGATTCACCATTGAAAGATACTGTGACAGGATCCCTGGGGTACAACTTGGAACTGGGGTACTGCTGTGCCCCCTTAACTCTCCAGCCTGGACTTTCTCTCTCAATGCTTTGCTAGTGAAAGCAGCAAACCCCTCCAGGTGCTCTTATTACAACAGTATGTGGAGACCCCCAAACCCAGCTGGGTTGCATGAATGCTCTCTGAGTGTCTCAGAAATCACACAGAAAGGCACCAGTCAATTCCCCACAGGTCCCCAGCCTTACACTCCAAAGCTGTACTACCTTGCCCTCATCAAATGCCCTACCAGTGTAAGTTTATTATCCAGTCCTTGCGCCCCTTTCCCCCGTCACTGTGGAGAGGCCTCTGTAACGTGAGCTCAGATTTCCCAAGCACTTCAACCAAAACATATTGTTTTAGGCAAAATATAAAATCTTGAACCTTATTACACTAGGCAATATTTAGATCAAGCAATTTTCTCACCCAACTGGATGTTACAGTTCATAATTCCCAGGTTTCCCTCTTAAATCTGGGACCAGTCTCCTCAGTTGAAGTTCTGTCTTCTCAGTGTCCTTGTAGCTTCCAGAGTTGGTGGGGAAGAGGCAAAAGCGTGATGCCAGTGTCCACTATTTTATATCCTAAGGTATGTCTACACTACAAAATTGGGTTGAATTTATAGAAGTCGTTTTTTAGAAATTGTATTTATATAGTCGATTGTGTGTTCCCACATAAAATGCTCTAAGTGCATTAACTTGGTGGAGTGCTTCCACAGTACAGAGGCTAGCATCGACTTCCAGAGTGTTGCATTGTGGGTAGCTATCCCACAGTTCCTGCAGTCTCCACTGCCCATTGGAATTCTGGGTTGAGATCCCAGTGCCTGATGGGGGGGGAAAAACATTGTCGTGGGCGGTTCTGGGTACAGGTCATGAGGCCCTCCCTCCCTCTGTGAAAGCAACGGCAGACAATCGTTTCACGCCTTTTTTTTTTTCCTGAGTTTCCAGATGCCATACCACAGCAAGCATAGAGCCCTCTCAGCTCACTGCCACTCTGTCTCCTAGGCGCTGGCAGACGCGGTACTGCATTGCTACACAGCAGCAGCAATCCATTGCCTTGTGGCAGCAGACGGTTCAATAGGCCTGAAAACTATCCTCATCATCTCCAAGGTGCTCCTGGCCGCCTCAATAAGGTCAGTCAGGAGCGCCTGGGCAGACATGGGACCAGGGACTAAATTAGGAGTGACTTGACCAGGTCATTCTCTTAGTCCTGCAGGCAGTCCTATTGTACCATCTTCTGCCGGGCAGGCAGGAGATGAGGATGGCTAGCAGTCCTATTGCACCGTCTGCTGCCAGCCAAAGATCTAAAAGATAGATGGAGTGGGTCACAACAAGAAATGGACCAGATTTGTTTTGTATTCATTTGCTTCCCCCTCCCTCCGTGAAATCAACGGCTGACAATTGTTTTGGTGAGGTCTGTCAGGGGCACCTTGAAAACTTTAATGGAGATTCAGTCCTGCCTGAAATACCAGAGGGAGGGATAGCTTAGTGGGTTGAGCACTGGCCTGCTAAACCCAGGGTTTTTAGTTCAGTCCTTGAGAGGGCCATTCTGTGTGACAGTTGTTTTTGTTTCTCCTTGATGTAAAGCCACCCCCTTTGTTGATTTTAATTCCCTGTAAGCCATGTCGTCAGTCGCCCCTCCCTCCATCAGAGCAATGACAGACAATTGTTCCGTGCCTTTGTTCCTGTGCAGACGCCATACCACACCAAGCATGGAGCCTGCTCAGATCACTTTGGCAATTAGGAGCACATTAAACACCACGCGCATTATCCAGCAGTATATGCAGCACCAGAACCTGGCAAAGCAAAACAGTGAGAGTAGGTGACATCAGCGCAGTGATGAGGACACGGACACCTCTCAAAGCATGGGCCCTGGCAATGCGGGCATCATGGTGCTAATGGGGCAGGTTCATCTGATGGAACGCTGATTCTGGGCCCGGGAAACGAGCACAGACTGGTGGGACCGCATAGTGTTGCAGGTCTGGGACGATTCCCAGTGGCTGCCAAACTTTCACATGCATAAGGGCACTTTCATGGAACTTTGACTTGCTTTCCCCTGTCCTGAAGCACATGAATACCAAGATGAGAGCAGCCCTGACACTTGAGAAGCGAGTGGCAATAGCCCAGTGGAAGCTTGCAATGCCAGACAGCTACCGGTCAGTTGGGAATCAATTTGGAGTGGGCAAATCTACTGTGGGGGCTGTTGTGATGCAAGTAGCCAATGCAATCAAAGATCTGCTGATTTCAAGGGTAGTGACCCTGGGAAATGTGCAGGTCATAGTGGATGGCTTTGCTGTAATGGGATTCCCTAACTGTGGTGGGACCATAGACAGAACCCATATCCCTATCTTGGCACCAGAGCACCAAGCCGGCCAGTACATAAACTGCAAGGGGTACTTTTCAATAGTGCTGCAAGCACTGGTGGATCACAGGGTACGTTTCACCAACATCAACATGCAATGGCCAGAAAAGGTACATGATGTTCGCATCTTCAGGAACTCTGGTCTGTTTCAAAAGCTGCAGGAAGGGACTTTGTTCCCAGACCAGAAAATAACTGTTGGGGATGTTGAAATGCCTATAGTTATCCTTGGGGACCCAGCTTACCCCTTAATGCCATGGCTCATGAAGCCATACAGAGGCAGCCTGGACCATAGTCTGGAGCTGTTCAACTACAGGCTGAGCAAGTGCAAAATGGTGGTAGATGTTTAAAAGTGCACTGGCGCAGTTTACTGACTGTTAGATCTCAGCAAAACCAATATTCCCACTGTTATTACTGCTTGCTGTGTGCTCCACAATATCTGTGAGAGTAAGGGTGAAGACTTTTATGGCAAGGTGGGAGGCTGAGGCAAATCGCCTGGCCGCTGGTTACGCGCAGCCAGACCCCAGAACAGTTAGAAGAGCACAGGAGGGCGCGGTGCGCATCAGAGGAGCTTTGAAAAGCAGTTTCATGACTGGCGAGGCTACGGTGTGAAAGTTTGTTTTTCTCCTTGATTAAACCCCCTGCCCCTTGGTTCACTCTACTTCCCTGTAAGCTAACCACCCTCCCCTCCCCCCTTCGATCACGGCTTGCAGAGGCAATAGTCATTGTTGCTTCATTCATGCATTCTTTATTTAGTCATCACACAAATAGGGGGATAACTGCCAACGTAGCACTGGGAGGGGTGGTGGAGGAGGGAAGGACAAGGCCACACAGCACTTTAAAAGTTTAAAACTTATTGAATGCCAGACTTCTGTTGCTTGTGCTGTCCTCTGGGGTGGAGCGGCTGGGTGGCCAGAGGCCCCCCCACTGCGTTCTTGGGCGTCTGGGTGAGGAGGCTATGGAACTTGGGGAGGAAGGCGGTTGGTTACACGGGCTGTAGCGGTGGTCTGTCTTCCAGCTGCCTTTCCTATAGCTCAACCATATGCTGGAGTATATTAGTTTGATCCTCCAGCAGCCTCAACATTGAATGCTGCCGCCACCTTTCAGCTTCAGCCCTCTCTTCAGCCCACCACCTCTCCTCCTGATCATTTTGCGCTTTCCTGTACTCTGACATTGTCTGCCTCCATGCATTCGTCTGTGCTCTGTCAGTGTGGGAGGACAGCATGAGCTCAGAACATTTCATCAAGTGTGTTTTTTTCACTTTCTAATCTTCACTAGGCTCTGGGAAGAAGATGATCCTGTGATCCTTGAAACACATGCAGCTGGTGGAGGGGGAAAAAAGGGACAGTGGTATTTAAAAAGACATTTTATAGAACAATGGGTATGGTTTCACGGTAAACCTTGCTGTTAACATTACATACATAGCACGTGCTTTCGTTCCAAGGTCGCATTTTGCCTCCCCCCACCGCATGGCTAGCCTCTCCCTCCCTCCTCCCCGTGGCTAACAGCGGGGAACATTTCTGTTCAGCCACAGGCAAACAGCCCAGCAGGAACGGACACTTCTGAATGTACCCTTAAGGAAAGCACCCTATTTCAACCAGGTTTCAGGTGACCATGAATAATATCTGTGTTATCCTCAGAGTGATAAAGAACGGATGTTGTTTGAATGCCAGCAAACATACACTACAATGCTTTGTTCTACAATGATTCCAGAGTACATGCTGCTGGCCTGGAGTGGTAAAGTGTCCTACCATGGTGGATGGAATAAGGCTGCCCTCCCCAGAAACCTTTTGCAAAGGCTTTGGGAGTACATCCAGGAGAGCCACGAATGCCAGGGCAAATTAATCATTAAACATGCTTGCTTTTAAACCATATATACTATTTTAAAAGGTACACTCACCAGAGGTCCCTTCTCCGCCTGGCGGGTCCGGGAGGCAGCCTTGGGTGGGTTCGGAGGGTACTGGTTCCAGGTCCAGGATGAGAAACCGTTCCTAGCTATCGGGAAAACCGGTTTCTCTGCTTGCTTGCTGTGAGCTATCTACAACCTCCTTATCTTCCTCGGTCCCAAAACTTGCCTCCATCTCCATTGAAGGAGTCAAAAACATGGTTGGGGTAGTGGTGGCTGAACCCCCTAAAATGGCATGCAGCTCATCATAGAAGCGGCATGTTTGGGGCTCTGACCCGGAGTGGCCATTCGCCTCTCTGGTTTTCTGGTAGGCTTGCCTCAGCTCCTTAAGTTTCACATGGCACTGCTTCGGGTCCCTGTTATGGCCTCTGTCCTTCATGCCCTGGGAGGTTTTGGCATTTCGAAAACTGGAACAGAGTTCTGATAGCATGGATTCTTCTCCCCATACAGCGATCAGATCCCGTACCTCCTGTTTGGTCCATGCTGGAGCTCTTTTGCAATTCTGGGACTCCATCATGGTCACCTCTGCTGATGAGCTCTGCACTCACCCACAGCTTGCCACACTGGCCAAACAGGAAATTGAAATTCAAAAGTTCGCAGGCCTTTTCCTGTCTACCTGGCCAGTGCATCTGAGTTGAGAGCGCTGTCCAGAGCAGTCACAATGGAGCACTCTGGGATAGCTCCTGGAGGCCAATAAGGTCTGATTGTGTCAACAGTACCCCAAATTTGACCCGGCAAGGCCGATTTCAGTGCTAATCCCCTTGTCGGGGGTGGAGTAAGAAAATTGATTTTAAGAGCCCTTTAAGTCGAAAAAAGGGCTTTGTTGTGTGGACGGGTGCAGGATTAAATCGATTTAACGCTGCTAAATTCGACTTCAACTCCTAGTGTAGCCCCAGGCATGGTCGAGACAACACTTGCCCAGTCATGTCATGGTGGGCTTTGCTGAGTCACAGGGTTGAGCAATCCCACTGGTGGTCTTGTACAACTGAGTCAGAGTTGAGTAGTTCCCATTGTGTGGTGCTTGTGCAATTGTCATTGAATTGTAAATCTCTTGATTACAACTCCAGTGTTGATGAATGGTAGTTTAACACCTTCTTAGGAGTGGTTAGCAGTAGAGAGAGACAAATTCATAACACAAAAAAAGAGTACTTGTGGCACCTTAGAGACTAACAAATTTTATTTGAGCATAAGCTTTCGTGAGCATCCGATTAAGTGAGCTGTAGCTCATGAAAGCTTATGCTCAAATAAATTTCAGTCTAAAGTGCCACAAGTACTCCTTTTCTTTTTGTGAATACAGACTAACATGGCTGCTACTCTGAAACCTGTCAAATTTATAACATGTTTCAGTAACAACCATACAGCAAAATCTCAACTTCATACACATTGATACATATTTCAGCAGATCATGACCTTTCCTATATCTTACTTAGCCTGCTTTGTATGAAATAACACAACCAGATATGAATGATGAATATGGCAGTTACAGGGTACTATTTTGAGGAAGTGTGTCACAGATACACATGGCTCCTTCTCTTTTAGTGGCTGAACTCTCCGGTCTGCTGATCCAACACTTACCTCCTGGTTTGGGCAAGAGCATGAGATGGCCTCAAACCAGTGTCTCCCTCCTGACAGCTATCATACTGCACACTGTCACCAGGCCAGCCATATTGAAAGAATATCTAGTCTTTACTTTAAAGAATGGTCTATACTCTTCAAATTACTGTTTATCTGATTTGATGAAATGCTGGAAAGCCTTTATGTCCAACCATAGCTGATGACTTCTAGTTTTCCCTGGGGCTGCTCCCCCACTCACCCCTTTCTTGACGCCCTGCCCTCACTCTGCCACTACCCATTCCTTGAGGCCCTCCTCGGCTGCTCTCTGCCCTCCCCAAGCTGCTGATCAGCTGTGGCTGGTGGGTGTTAAGTATCCACTATATTTTTTTTTCCCTGTAGGTTGGTGCTAGTGTGTTAGACTGAGGTGCCAGAGGCTCAGAGGCTAAAACTTGGAGAGAAGATGCATAGTGTTCTGGTTTCAGGTTCCACAACAGCTTGTGAGCCCCTTGCAATCGTTGTAAAATTACAGTCACGTTTTCTTCTCTGTGAATGTGTTCTCTCTTCCCCTCTTGCTGCCCACAACCCAGCAGGGAAATTGATGTTTCAGGGGAAAACAGAGAGACAGGTGATACATACACTCAGTGTTGTCAAATGCAAGAAGTTAAGTTGGAGGGGAAGAAAGCAAAATATTTTTCTTTGCCATCAAGTGGCAAAAGTTAGTCTTTTAGGTCTCAATGCCTGTTTTTAAGGTGGTATAATTCAGGAGCTCCTTGGCTGATTTTCTTCAAATATGATGGTTCTTGGTTCCAATCTGGAATTTCTCTAGCATACTTGTTACAGTAGTAGGTAGGAAAAAAATGTAGCTTTGTTTAAGTTCTCCCTTCAAAAACAAAACATTACAGTTCTTATCGGCATCCTCAGTGTTTTTTGCTCTGATAATAATTGTGCAGTGCTGGTGGGGCCATGGAAATGCTCTTCGTTTACCAGATAAAAAAAATTCACTCCTCCAATTAGGCAAAAAAGCTTGCATGCTATGCCCCCTACATGTAGTGACCAGCCCCCTTGGTGTTTTCAGGTGCAATTTTGTATAATGGGTTCAGGATCTGATCTGAAGGCTCTAGTGGTGCAGAGGCTTCAGAATCACAGCAGGTGCTTCTAGCCTGGGGCATGGCTTGAAAGTTCATTTCATTTGTGCTATTAATCTCAGCAGTGGCTTTCAGATGTACGGTATCTCTAATTAAAAAAAAAAAGTACTTGTGTGTATTCTCAGATTGCTGGTTGGCAGCCCCTGTTTTCATTCCACTGTTGTTTTTCTTAGCAGTGCTTTCTGATTCGATGATTGCCTTTGTATTAGGAAATTTCTTCCTTCTAAGGATCTTGAAACTGTAGCCTCCTTGGAAAAAGTCACACAAGTTAACTTCACCTCTATTTCTGCGTGTGCTCCCCCTGCCATCCAGCAAAATAGACATAAGATTGTTTTAATTTACTACAGCAAAAGTGTAGAACTGTTCATGCTCCAAGTCCCATATTGGCAGCAAACAGGTTGTTTTCTTCCATGCATTTCTAATGTGGCTATCTTAATATTTGGGAACTCCAAGTTGTGAATACGAGTCTGAATTATATTTTACTGTGTGTTGTAGATAAAAACAAAATTCTCTAGAGCAGTCTGAATGTTGGCTGTTACTGCCTCTACAGCTCCAGGAAAAGTTGCTGAAAAATGCTCACCTTTTTAAAGGAAAACAGCAGTGGTTGGTTGTAGATGACTACGTTTAAGTATGCTTGTTCAATGACTTCAGTAAATAGTTTGTTTAGCAGCTCTAACATAGAGGGGGGGCTAGCCTGTGATGCTGAGCAGTCTGGGCCTCCAGCTGGATATGTTAAGGTTGTGTCTACATGATATTTTTATAAATGTAAAACCAAGAGGACTTGGATCCAATATTTTTACACAATCTGCCAGATTTTGTGGGGTGGAGGCATTGGATTAATGGTTCTAATTTAGGCCTGTTCTTAGCTGGAACTGATGGCTTTCCAGGGACCGTTCTCTGTGGGTCAGTACTGAACCAATGTCTGTTGTGAATTAGAGGTCGCTGTGCCTTGAAATGCTGTTTTGGGAAACAGCTCCTGATCGCTTGTGGTCATTCAAGATTCCTTTGCACTTTCCATTAACCCCATTGTCCTGAAAAATTTCATCCTGGATATCTGTATGCAGTGACTTGAAAAAGAGCGCTGTGTAAGCATGTCTCTCACCAACAGAAGTTGGTCCAATAAAATACATTCTCACCCACCTTGTCCCTCTAATATAGTGGATAACTGTCTTTTTCTCTTCTGCAGGTTTTGGGTGGGAGACTCATTTCCTATGCTCCCATGACCACTCTCTGTCTCCAGGTAGTTTTTTGGGGGGAGTGGGGTGGAAGGACATGTAAAGAAGAGCAGGTCTTGCACTTTCAGTATGGTAGGGGCCTAAATTAGAAGAGTGCTTCGCTGGGTTGCTCCTGCATGCACTAGTGCTTCTGTCTCCATCCTGTGAACCTAAAATGACTGATCAGAAGGAGTCCCACTGCAATGAACCACAGAGGACTGTTGGAGGAACGCGGGAGGTCTGAATGGACTGAAGACTGGGTGAGAAGTGGGAGTTGGTGGAAGGGAGGGAGAATCTGAGAGAGTTTCTTCCCCCCCGCCTCCCTTCTACAGTATGCAGGAGGCTTGAACCATGGGTGACTCTCACAAGCATTTGAGTCTTTTTATTGATACAGCCAGAGTTTTAAATGCAGCACAGCCAAAGGCTGCTGGAGACTGAGGCCTACTCTACACTTAAAAGTTCAATTGACCTAGCTACGTTGCTCAGGGGTGTCCTGAGCACTGTAGTAAACTGAGCAAACCCCCTGGTGTAGACGCAGCTAGTTTGATAGAAGAATTGTTCCATTGACCTAGCTACTGGTGCTTGGGGAGGTGGATTACCTATATCAGCGTTTCTCAAACTTTATTGCACCATGATCCCCTTCTAGCAACAAAATACTACATGACACCCAGCATAGGGGGGAATGAGCTCGCCCGAGCCCCACTGCCGTGTGTGTGTGTGTGTGTGTGTGTGTGTGTGTGTGGGGCGGGGATGCAAAGCCAAAACCCAAGAGCTTCAGCCCCAGGCAGGGGGCCTGTAACCTGAGCCTTGCTGCCCAGCGCTGAAGCCCTTGTCTGTACTGTAGACATGGCCTCAGGCGTTAGCTGCTGGAGTGGCACAGCTACTGCACCATAGCTATGCTGGAGCAGCATTGTTGCGTAGATGTATCCTACAGTGACGGAAGGAGTTTTCCCATTGGTTGTAGGGACTGTACCTAAAGTGACAGTAGTGAGGTCAACAGAAGCATTTTTCAGTTGACCTAGTTGCATCTGCACTGGGGTTAGATTGACTAAACAATAGTGCTCATGGACTACCCCTGCTCTGACTGGTATCAGTCCCTACAAACCTTCTCTTCTACAATCTTTGCTCTGGGAGACCAGTCAAATGTCTTTCTTTTTTCCCCCCTACAAAGTAGCAACAGTTAGTCTTTTGGAGCTCAGTGCGTCAGTTTTAGAACGTTGTAATTCAGGAGCTCCTTCAAGGTTTCTTCAAACTTGGTAGAGAAATTCACCTTTGAACCTGGAGCTAACCTACCAGTTTTCAGGTATAACTTTGATTGTTGTTGAGTGAGGTGGGAGAAATCAGGCTTTATAATGGAAATTCAGCGCTAGCCTTCACTATGGAGTGACAACTGCTACACAATAATATGTACTACTTCTCCCTAGAACTCAACTTGCTAAAAATGTCTTCTCCATCTAGCTGATCTGTCATGGGCACCTGAGATCATTTTCATTTGTGCCAGTGTCCTTTTTCATCTAAGAGCCTTAACATTATATTGATATTGGATTGAACTTGCTATTTGCTGGCCCATCTTAATTTTCTGCTCTAATGAGCCATGTTAGAGTAATGCAGAGGCCTAGCTAAAATCTCTTGAGCACTAAAGAGAAGAAACTATATTTAAATACACCCTGCATGTAAAATGGTGTCTCTAAATTGACTAAAAGAAAAGGAGTACTTGTGGCACCTTAGAGACTAACAAATTTATTAGAGCATAAGCTTTCGTGAGCTACAGCTCACTTCATCGGATGCATTCATCGGAAGTGAGCTGTAGCTCACGAAAGCTTATGCTCTAATAAATTTGTTAGTCTCCAAGGTGCCACAAGTACTCCTTTTTCTTTTTGCCAATACAGACTAACACGGCTGCTACTCTGAAACCTCTAAATTGACTGGTGGTGCAGGTATTTCAATGTCTAACAAGTTATAAAGCAAGGCTGGACATCATACATGACTGTACTTTATCCTCCAACTTCATGTCCACTGCAAGACCAGAACTGCTGAGGTTTCTCCCACCTGCAACTCATTGGATTTTATGCCATCCCCTCTTTTGTTCCTAAGCGCCAAGTGACCTTTGGTTGGCTTTCCAACACTAACCTCCGTTCTGATGCGCTCTCTTCCTATTCGGGCACCTAACCAGTAGCAAAGAACCTTACTGACAGTGATGATGATGATACTACTACTACTATCAATAAAAAGAAATGAAATAAAACTAAACAATCTTTGGGCTACTCTAAATACATGCATAGTTTGTCAACTGTCCTTGTCTTTTTCTCCTACCTATCCCTATGCTGGCATCTCCTCTTCTCATGCTTGTTTTGTTTATACTTCTATTAATCATGTTTTAACATATTACCAAGGTAGAAAAATTCCGTGTAAATATCTGCCTCTAGGGTTAATTGTAATCATCTTAAAATCATTGTGTCGTTCTCTGTATACTTGTCTTCATTACCGGGGGGAGGGATATGTTTAACATGGTAGCTCTCACATGTTAAAATCCTAGTGCAAGCTAACATGTTTGTTTAACCTAGTTTTAAACCATCTATTTTTTAATTGTTTTCCATTTGTAATTTTTAGTTCCTAAACAGAGAGGTTGATTCTCATTTGTTGGTAACAATTAAAACAATCGATTGGCACAATTTGATGCCGTTTCTTGCTAACCAGGAGGATGGACTATATCATACACATTTAAGCAATTGAGCTAATCTTCTTACTAGATTAATTTTTACTTGTGTTTCGTCATACTGCATTTCGATGAAATTTCAAAAATTCAATTAAATGCATAAAAACATTTAATAAAACAGTTAAATGTTCTTAAATTTTCTTATGTATCCAGAATATTAATTTTTTGTACTTAACTGTTTTATTTAACAAAGGCAGTATTTGTAGTTAGTGAATTGAACTGATTGTATTCTGTTAACTATGTCCTTCAAGACTTTGGAAATCTCATTATCACCTTATTTTTATTCAGATTGGAAGAATACAAGCTTTCCTGCTTTTTCAACTCCAGATTGCATTCTTAATGTTGAATGAATTAATTGCTGAACTGAGAAATGAGTTAATAAACTGAAATGAAGAAAATCTCTCTGCACCTGCAGAAGAGGCTACTGCTGTCAAAAGCTGCTTTAGCACTTCAGGAAATTGATTCCAGGTGCTTAGCCAGTGACTTCTTATAGTTCAGTGGTTTGACTTTGAAACTTGGTAGCAAACATACTGATTGATACTTTTTTGTATTTAATTAAATGATTGAGACTAGAATAAGTTTAGGTGTTAACATATGTTAATTTCAAATGTAATTTGAAATGTTTTTATTTTAAAGAAATCTAATTTAAATAAAATCCTATTTTTTAATCCACCCTATAACAATCTTTTTTCCTCGTGTAGACATGGTCTATGCTATAATTTTTAATCATGATAGTCATGTTTTAACATGTTAACTATTACAGTGCACACAACCATGATGGACGTTAGCTCTTCAGGGCAGGTAATCCATCTTTACCCGTATTGTAAAGTACCAAGCAGATTTCTGGCATTGTAAGTAATAAAGGTAATATCTGATCACTTTTAAGTAATTATCTTCCAAGAACAAACTTCCCTTCTAATTATACCTCACTTCTGTTCCTGTCCTCTTCCCTACCTGCCATGGTCTGTTCTGTAACTCTTTTAGGGCCTTGGGGCAAAGGTCTGGTCCTCTTGCATGCCAGTATGCCAATGGTGTGCCTGGAACTACATTAATGAACAAAATCATCCTTTGTCATATCTGGCTCATCTACAGGGCCTTTCTCCTCGTCCCAGGAGAAATATACATATCCCATGAGTTGATGGCTATTTCTCGTTGGAGCAGTAGGTATTATAAATACTATCTGTGACTATGAAACTTAACTCTTTATTGCTGGAATTCCTCAGCTTAAATGGCTTGCTTTGCCCCTTTTGCGTCCCTCTTTCTCAGTGTCTGCTTTTGTTATACTGTTGATTTCTCTTCTAGTCTTATCCCCAACCTGGTTTGGCAAATTCACTCAGGTTGTACCACCACCTGAGAGGCACAGCCTCCTGGGGAGGCTTGTATATACTGGCTCAGATTGGATTCTCTAGAGACCAGGAGACAAAGAAAGGACTCTTGGATAAATAACCAGAGTTTAAACTGACATGGGGCTTTGTGATCCAGCAAATGAACAGGGCATTCTGTTCAAGGGCCCCAATCCTTAGAGAAGAATTGTAGGGACTGACACCTGTCAGAGTAGGGGTAGTCAGTTTACTTTTTGTCAAGGTCCATATTTCTTGGTCAAGGTATGGTCAAGGTCCAGACAAAATAATTAGAAGAAAGAACAAACACCCCAATAATGATACTAAATAAATAAAAAGATTTTGGGGTCTGTTCAAAAGCATCTGGTTGTCCAGATTTGGCCCATGGTCCAACTATTGACTATCCTTGTGCCAGACCCTGAAGTTGGAGTTGAGTTGATCTCTGGTAAGCTTTTTAGCATGTATAGGTTATTTTATTATTTTCCTCTGCAATGCTTTTACCTTAAGAATAAATGTGCTTCCTTAGGAAGGTGTGTATGGTAACTTATAACTGTAGTCAATTATGCCATTTTTATAGCCTCTGAGGAGAAAGCAAAGCAAGCCTGCGTAACTGGATTGACTTTCTGGGGAATTCAGTTTAGGCAGGGAACTGTACAGCCTGGAAAAACCCTGGCTGGGAAGGAGGATAATGTGGATCTCCGCCAAAGACAGGTGTCAGCAGAGGAGCTGGGAGTCTAGTGTGGATTCACTTGCTGGACCACAAGGGGGAAATGCAGGTGCCCTGAACTGTGCCATATTTTTCCTTTTTATTTTTGCTGGCTCTCTTCTGTCGTCTCGCTTTTCTGTCTGCTTTGCTTCCCACACCTTTTGCTCTTATCGGCCCCGTTCACCCTCCCTCTCACCACAAGCGTACCTGCTACTTTGAAGGGAGTGCATTAATTTTTGCTATGCCAGTCTAAGTTGAGTGCTGTAGAAGCTGCCCATCTGAGTACTGCAGAAGCAAAGAGAAGATGCTTGTGTGGCAACTGCCTCCTGCCTGCAACAACATAAATAAGGGGATGTCTGCTCCATTTAGCTTGCTGTGTTAGGGGCCTTTGCACCAACAGGGTGGAGAAAAGCAGGTGTTAAGCAGCAGGTGGCTCCTGGATAACCTAGAGCTGCAGAAGTACAGTGCTTCCTGTCCCTAGGCTCTTTTCCCAGCCTTCACTGTTCCCTCTTCTTATCCAGGTCCCTCAGGATAAGATAACAGCATGGGGGTCCTCCATTTAGTTTGCCTTGGAACAAAATTATGGCTGTACTGGTTTCCTGACATGTTGACAATTTCTGGTTAATCGCTGCTTTGTTTTGCATCTCATTTTCTAGGTGCTTGAAGGCTATTTCTGTGGCCCCATCTGACTGTGTCTCTCTATGAGTCTTTCCCTATCCTTGGATTTCTGTTTTTGCCGTTCTGTTGGTTTGCATGTATTTTCCTTTTTTCCTCTTAATGCATTCAGAGATTATGCTCCTTTTACAATCACACTTTTTTTTTGTCTTTTCTCTCGGATTATTTTTGCTGCTGCTGTTTGTGTATCTGGTTAGTGAAAGGATGTTTTAACATTTTAGAATCTGCCTCAGTCTTTGATGCTGGGCATGTGCTAGCTTACTTGCATCTTTGTCTTGCAAATATATTTATCATTGCAAGTTCCATATATTTTGTAGGTATAACCTTGCTGTATCTGAATTGGAAATAATCACTTTGCTGAGTGTTGCAAGCAATTAATCCTCTGCCCAACTCTGGGAAACACTATTTCCACTAGTATTGTCTTGTATGTTTTAATGATTCTTACTATACTTACTACTGTTATACTTCCATAGATAAGGGAACAGAGGCAGGAGGGGTTGATTTGCCAGTGACTCAACCTGTGTGCTTGGCCAGAGCTGTAGACAGCACACAGGAATCCTGATCCTAAATCTCTAACCATTGGACAATAGTCACTTAAATACCCAAATCAATTTAGTTATTTGCGAACAAATCCGTGCCCATATATTATGAGATGGTAGCACCCATATGCCCCCAGTGGGGGGTTAGTAACCTGTATGTCTTTTAAAAATATATCTAGTTGAAATGTTGCATAATCAGCTTGATAAACAAAATTAGATGTACTTGTGGCACCTTAGAGACTAACAAATTTATTTGAGCATAAGCTTTCGTGAGCTACAGCTCACTTCATCGGATGCATCCGATGAAGTGAGCTGTAGCTCACGAAAGCTTATGCTCAAATAAATTTTAGTCTAAGGTGCCACAAGTACTCCTTTTTCTTTTTGCAAATACAGACTAACACGGCTGCTACTCTGAAACAAATTAATGGCTAAGGTCCAAACTTTAATGTGGGGCAGATCAAAGTGTAGAGGTAATTTTTTAGACTTCAGTAGTTGTCAAGAATTACTGACCATATACTTAGCAGCATCTTATACACAATACAAACAATCCCTGCCTCAGAGTTCACAATCTAAGCAAGACAGAATCAGATGAGATGGGCAGAAGTCCAGAGGAAAAGGAGTAGCTTGGAATAGTTTTAAGCAATATTGTTCCATCATGCGCATCATGAATGGATGAGTTTTCAAGAGAGAGATTAATGTGTAGAGAGTGGTGGCTTGGCAAACAAGGACGAATAGGACATTTAATGTGTGTGGTGGAAAATCCACAGATAAGAATGGGAGAATGAAGCAAATGGAATTGAGCATAGCATTATTGGCAAAGTAGAAGAAGATGAGATGAATGTAGTGCTGAAGCTGTCGTTGGTGGAAAGGGAAGAGACCCAATCAGCAATAGGCCAGAGTAGAGTTGAAAAATGCCTTGAAGAGGATAAAAAATTAATGTAGTAGTTATAGTGAATGTTTGTATACAAAGTTTCCCATTGCCCCTCTCCCTCCTGATCTTGGTCCTGAGATGGTTAGCTCCTAAGAGCTGAAACTGTCAGATGTGGAAAGGGCCTACCACCTAGGGGGTGCTACCAAAAGCAGACCTATTACAGTGGATAATGAGGCAAGTGAAAGTAGCTAAGGGGGAGTTTCATGGGGTTCACTCATCAGTGGCTATTCCTGCTGGTCACTTTGGGGATTAGTTCTCAAGGCAGATGCCCCCATCCATGGTTTGCATGCAGTCACACCAGCTCTTTCTTTCTCTCTGGTCTGTAGCTCTTCTCTTGTCCCCAGGATGGCAGCCTCCTCTTCGTGACTCAACCCTCCAGCTGGATCACTCAGCGTTTTCCCCCTTCCGGGGTACAGTCCTTCAATTCTCCATCACTTCCACAGTGAGCCAGGAGTCTTCCCATTCACTGCCCTGCATCTGATCTATGCCATGCCCTCAGTGGCTGGTAGGGGAACCTGAGCCCACGCAGTACTCTGGGTTCCAGTCCAGGGACCCTACACCCAGCAGTTCTGGGCTTTCCTCTCTCAGCTCTCACTGCTCCTTCCCTGGACTGCTTCCTGCAATTCCTGGTTTCCATCCTTGCTCTGGGTGTACCAGCTCCTAACTCTCTTCCCAGGGAGTGATTGCAGCTTACACCTCTTTGCAGGCTCCATATGCTCCTTCCTAGGGAGCGACTGCTCTTTCCCACCAGCAGCCCCTGGTCTGGAGCTAGCTACCTGGCTTTCTAGGTCATTCCTGTTGCTACACAGGTGAGCCTATTCTCTAATTAGCTGTCTCCAGCCAAAGCTTCCCTATTTGCAGCCTAATAGCTGATTGGGACAACCTGACCCAATTCAGCTCTCACAGGGATAATGTGGGGAGCTCACTCCATCACAGACTTACTCTGATCAGCCTTGGAAGATATTAGTGGCTGCACTGTGGATGTGGTCCAAAGGAGCATTCATGTAATCCCAGCAAGCCACAAATTGTGTGTGTGCAGTAACTGATCCCATATGTGCAGCAAGTCTTTTCCAATAGGAACTGATGTTCCTGATATATTTTAAACACAGCAGGTGAGGTAATATCTTTCATTGGACCAGCTTCTGTTCGTGAGACAGACTAGCTTTCAAGCTTAGAGTACATTTCCCAGACCTGAAGAAAAGCTCTGTGTAGCTAGAAAGCACGTCTCTCAGACTCTCACTAACAGAAGTTGGCCCAATAAAAGATACCCACCCACCCACCTTGTCTCTTTGATATCATGGGACCAACACACTGTGTGCTTTCATTCACCTTAGAACTAATGTGTGGGTTGATGACCATCCAGCATGCAGTCTAAAATCCTGCTGTAGCTGTCCGAAGTTCCTACATGTGATCGTGACAAAATCTGGCCTATGATCTGCTCCACAGGCTCTTAGATGGAATTTAATGAGTGTTGAGGTGTGTCTTGGACATTGATCATTATACGCATTGTGCTAATGATGATGAAATTCCTCATTATTTTCATAGTGATTGCAGAGGGACCCTTCTGATTCTGTCCTTCAGACTGCAACCGTTTTATGAGCTTTCTTCAAATACAGTTATGCTAAAAAAAAATTTTTTTTTTTTACTGATGCATTTCTAAAACTGAGACAGATTGCTGGATTCATCTGTCTAATCTGTCTGATTGCCATGGCTGTATTGTTGCATTTAATTTGATTCTGTTTACAGGTTTTGTGTGAGTGTGTTAGCCAATGCAGCCAGGTACTCGGGAGTCTTTCCTTCTGATTAAACACTGGGCATGGGAAACCTGAAAGGGTGTGGTCCAAAGATGATCTGCAAATCAAAAATTGTGATTCTCTTTTGCTGTGTAAAGTCTCGTTTAAAACAACACTTTTGCGTGTGTTTTATATTAGAAATTCCAGTCTTCTATTTACTGCTTTTTACTGATAATTCAGGTCTTAAATGGCCTCAGCATCACATCTCTCTGGAATCATGATGGGGCAGGATCTCTTCCACTCTTTGGCCACAGTGCACGGCATAGCAGCCCATTTCCTCCAACCTGGGATAACAGTCTTCTCCTGCTGCCAACTAGTGTAGTTAGTCCCATAGCTCAGGTGACAGGGCTGAAGGCTCAGGTTGCAGTCCCTGCTGATGAATGATTGAGATGGGAGAGGGATTGTTAGTTTTGTATAATAGAACTTGTTTACTACTTTCCAAAGAGAGAGAGAGAGAGACAACAAGAACAACCTAGGGAAGATGAAGTCCAAAAACCTACATTAAAAGAATGTTTGTTTAGGCTGCAAAGTCTAGCACTTGAAATTTAGGAAATAATAATTTTACAGTTGCCAATGCAACCTTAATTGTGTCCCCTTGGCTGTATGCATTAAGTATTTGAGCATTTGATTAAATGCTATTTTTTTCCACTAGGCCCCCGCCTCATTCAATATGCAAGTTGGATGCACAAGTAAGCCAAATTATGGGCAACTGTAAATCTGGTAATTCCTAACTTTTAAGTGCTTGACTTTTTACAACCTAAATAACATTATTTTAATGTAGCTAGTCTGTGTCTCTATGAATCCATCTTTTTTTTTTTTTCCCCTTTGCAAACCAACTTTAAAGAATGGAGAGGATGGGGAAAGACATTGTGCAAGAAGGCTTGCATTAGGATTTCTATTGATACAGCACTCTCTTTATCCACGTACATCTCAAACTGGTTTATCAGCTTTAATAACCTGTACAAAATGAGTAGGTATTTAATTGTGTGTGAGTTTGAATCAGTGTTTATACAACATCTTGTGTTAAATTACATAATCTCACCTCCCCACCACTGAATAGCAGACCCTTCTAGGGTGGAATGCAATAGCTGTTTGAAAGTGAACAGAAACAATGCATGAGTTAAGGTCAGGAAATGTAGGAATAGTATGTACACTTAATAGTATTTATTAATAGTCTATTCAATAGCTCCCATCAGAGCTCCTCAAACACTGTTGACCATACCTTCACAACACCTCTGGTAGGTAGGAAAATAACATTTTCCTCATTTTAGAGATGGAGAAATGAGGCTCGAGGGAGGAAGCTTGTGGTGTAAAGTCATACAAGTAGTCTGGGATAGAAAGTTTATCTCCTGAGTCCTGATCTAGGGCCTTGGCTTTAAGACTTTCCCCTCTAAAGAGCCAGGTAGCTGCCCTTCTGACATTGCTAAAGGTAGAATTTGGCCAGGACGCAAGGGACATCCCAACTCCGGTAAAATTGACATGGGACTCAATCCTGTGTGGTTGGGACCTTGATTTTGTCTCATCTGAAAGACTTACAAGGAAGGATGCTGAATACTTGTCACTTGCTACAGCATTTGGGTTTTCCTTAGGGGGTCTCATTCAAATACTTAACAGGCCCAGTTCTGCTTCGGGTTTGAATTAGTCAGCTACTTAATTGTTGTTGGGCTGCTTTTAAACTTCCAAGTCCATTCTTGACTGAACTCAGTCCAAAGAGGAAGCTATTTTGTAATTGCTTATAATTTAGTATGTTTTCATTACCCGTTTAGTCTACAGTTGCTCTCTTGCTGAATTCCTACATTCAGCTCATATGATAGGCAGAGTATAAGAAGTGCAGCTTTTCTACTGATCAATATAGGCTAATGCTCTTGGGGATCAGTGAAGACTTCATGAGGATGAGCTGATGGATATCTGCAGTTTGAGACGTACCCTGCTTTGAACATAGAAATTAGGGTGCAGACTACAAAGGTGATAAAAACTCTGCATTTACTGCACTCTGAATGCAGAAAATTTAAATCAATGTGCATTTAAAATGTCAACTGTAAATCAGGACTGTTTAGTTGGCCCTCATTTGCTTATGGCTAGACTCAGTATTTCATAGCTGCCTTGGCAACCATAAAGCTTGAGCACACTTTAGATCTGGTATTTGGATTGGGTAGCTGAATTTTTTTATTTTTTCTCTCTCATGGACAGACCATTGTCGTCTTAGGTTTGAAGATGGGGTCCAGCTAGCTTGATGGGGTAAGAACTGTCTTGGTGGAGTGCTTTGTTTGAACAGTGAGGTCCAGGCAAACTTTAGGGGGAACATTGTTCAGCTTACATGACCATGCTACTGATATGCTGGTATTAATTTAAATGGCCCTCGGCAGGTGACAGTGACTCCTTAGCATCCTTTATCATGGTTTTTACAGGCCTGTGACAGATCAGATGAAAGGAGGTAGCTCACTTGAAGGTAGTGGAAACCTGGTGCAGAGTCTGGCTATTTGTGTCAGATCTCAGATCATGCCATGGCTACGTGGGAGGTAAAGTTTAACTGCTTTCACCATACTGTCTATTAAGTCTTGCACAGCAGAGCTGCTCTGAACGATCCATAGTTTGGTGAATCCTTGATGCCTCATCTTGGAAATGGAGTAAAGCTTTCTCCATTATGAAGAATTTGCATGTCAGTTCGCAAAAAGAAAAGGAGTACCTGTGGCACCTTAGAGACTAACAAATTTATTTGAGCAAAAGCTTTCGTGAGCTACAGCTCACTTCATCGGTGAATGAATCACTTCATTCAGTGGAATGCATCCGATGAAGTGAGCTGTAGCTCACGAAAGCTTATATTCAAATAAATTTTAGTCTCTAAGGTGCCACAGGTACTCCTTTTCTTTTTGCGAATACAGACTAACATGGTTGCTACTCTGAAACCTGTCATTTTGCAAATAAAATCATTTGAATACAAGTTGAACTGGCCTTGGAAATGAGTGTCTGTCAGGAGGACAAAGGGAAAGGCTTCCCTGCTTGAGTTACAGCCAATGCTGCTCCTAGAGGTGCTGGTATGGCTCTAAGATGCAGTCTGTCATCTGGCTCCTGTCCTTCCTGGCTGGCCAATGCTAGTGAGATGGTCACTTTCTCTACAGAGGTCTGGGTGAGGAAAGCAAGGTACCAGCTGTTGTGATGCTCAAGAAACCAGTTCATGACTCTACTCTTGCTAACTACTGACCTGTTTCTAATCTCCCTCTCAATAGATGGTAGTGGTGGGGTAACTCTCTGGTGGTTTTGGAAATGTTGCTTTCCTTGGCCCTTGTTAGTCAGATTATAAGCCTGGGTATAGGACAAAATCACTGTTTCCAAAAAAAATAACGGAGTCCTGTGGCACCTTAAAGACTAACATTTATTTGGGCATAAGCTTCATGGGTAAAACCCACTTCTTCAGATGCATCTTCTTTGATACCATTGAATCCAGGATTCTGATGACTTTTTAAAAGAATTATAAATTGTCTGCATGTAAAGCATGCCCTGGGAGTTTTTTCTTTCTCAAAAATGTTATGGTAGTAATGTGGTGGATCCAAATTCTGAGCATGATGTATGTATATTATAACTTCAGCCGTCCATTTTGATTTGTCCTAACGCATCTTTATGCTTCCTGCCAGCTATTTTAAGAATTTCTGAGTCTTACAATTAACTATTATACTAATTCAGAAATGCTCACAATAGTCTCATCACCACCATACACACCCTGAAAGGTTTTCTCCCAGGAGTGACTGTACAGCAAATACTTGGCTCCTCTCAGCTAGTAATTCTTGTTTCTATGTCTTTATGGATCTTGTATGTGGCACTTTTATAATTCCCTTTTGTGAAGAACTTCTTTGTTTCATCCCAGCTGCCAAGAATTTATTCTTACAAACCCATCTCTCCCACAGTATGGCATAGCAAAGGGTCATTTCTGAGTGTGGCGGCATCCTGTATTTGCACATAACTTAATAAAAGGAAACCTTCCTTAAATTTTCTTGTCTATTACAGAATCCTGCTACATGCTTAGTGTGACCATCTATAGGTAAAGCAAAATGCATCTCTATTAAATTAGCTATTTCAGGAGAAGAGGGGTAATTTAATTTACTCAAATGCGGGAAGTAGGCAATGAATTTTAAAAAGCTACATGGGAAGATATCAATGTGTCATAGATCGACCAAGCTGGAATTGTGGAGCTAATGAAATGTAAACTGATACTTTCACTGTCTTCCCATGGCTCCCCAGACAAGTGGGTTTGGCACCCCTATTAGCAGGTTGAGGCAAGAGTATTTTCCCATCAGACTAACTTCATTCTTTCTAAAAGAAAAGGAGTACTTGTGGCACCTTAGAGACTAACAAATTTATTAGAGCATAAGCTTTCGTGAGCTACAGCTCACTTCATCGGATGCATTTCTTGTCATTCATTCTTTCTGTAATTTTATGACCATAGTGTGTTGGTGCAGCATCTTAAATTCTGCAGGATAGTAAATAACTGTGCCTTAATGCATGAAATGTGGGACAAGTTTAGGGCAAAGAGCCTGTGCATAAAACATCTAAACATGCTTCAGCAACGGTTATCCTGTAGGGAGTCTTCTATTTTTAGGTTATATTGACTGTCAGCCAATGACTAGCTATCAATATTTTTGCCATCTAAAGCAATTGAGTTGAGGTAAACAGTCTTGAAGGATACCATGACTGTTTGTTTTATTCACACAGTGGCATAAGTGTGCATGGAGTCTTACAGATTGGTCCTTGTGTTGAGAAGCTTGTACCTTAAGACCAGATGTAACAGTGGACAGTGCAAACTTGGGGAGGACAAGTCTCATAACTAATGAACTTTTAAAGAAGGGAATAGGAGAAGATTGAAAAGAACAAATTGTAATGACATGTGATGGGAGGTCACTGCTACTTTGAGAAGACAAGCATGATTCACTGGGTGTCTGCCTCTTGAGTAATGTAGACATCACGGATTTATAGCAGTAATGCCTAAGCAACCCACGCACACCATATTGTGTGTACATGCTGCATATACATACAGTGCTTCTTAGCTGTGTCCTCAGCTGGTAGAGTAAAGCAAAAAAATTTTGTGAGGTCCATGTGCTTTCTCCTAAAATATGACTCCAGCTCTTGCTTTGTATAGTATTAGCATAGTCCAGCTCCAATCGGCTGCGTCAGTACATATTAAATAGCTAAATAGGCTCAGTTGAAGGAACATTCATTATCTGCAAACAACTTGTTCAGATCCAATATTTTCTATCACAGTGCCCATGAGCTGCTACTGCATGATAAATACTCACTTATACAGTGCCTTAGGTGTGTGGCAGGTTATAATAAAACCATTTTCTGTCCTGAAGAGTTTACATTCTAAATAAGGCTCTAAGTGCTTCGGTCAGGAACTATCTTTTTTGTTGTAACAGTGTCTAGTACGCTATGAAATATAACTCAGTGAGGTGGTAGGAGCAGCCAGGCAATATAGGGGAAGATAAGAATTGAAGCGTATCTAGATCATGGATTCACTTTGTAATATTTCATGTTTCTTGTTCCATATTCTTACAAACTGTTCATTTTCAGAATTACAAAAGAAACACTAAGGTAAACAGCCAAGGGTATAATGCTGTTTCCTGTGGGATGCTCCTGACTATCCAATAAAAGAAAAGCCCCAGTCTTGTAATGATAGTGATGGGTAGCATCTAAGTGTCTAGTCCATGGAAGTCGCATTGTACTGTGTGAAGATGAATTTTCTGAATGAGGTGTTGAATGACTCTGTTCTACAACAGAAAACAAACTTCCCCCTTTTTGTCCTTAAATATATTGAGGAAGTGAGTGCCTGTGTGGAATTTAGATATCCGCTGTTGGAGTTTCTGCAGTTATGAAATTCCATCTTCTCTAAAGAGAAGTGATGCTTCATCTTAGTTGTCCACTGGCTATAAACTATACCTTTACAAATCACTTTTGAAAGCCTTAAGTTAACAGCACAAGTCCAGATTCTGCTAGCCTTACTCATACAGAGTAATACATTACTCTGGATATAGCTCTACTGAAATAATGGAGTATCTGTGCAGTAAGGTATCAGAATCTGTCCTGTAAATTTTACAATACCCCACTTGTTCTACTTCAGTTCTTTGCTATCATGGTCTGATATTTGATGGAAAGAGCCCACGTGCTTATTCAGTGACCAGCTGAAATGATCTTGTTGGATGGCTCAGCTGATGTTCAAAGTATAATAGAGAGCAGGAGTTAAGCTGGAAAGAGAAAAAAATCAGCTTGTTCAAGGAAAGTTGTGTTTTTTTTTTTTTTTTTAAAAGGTGACTAGCACTCAAGAGTCTCTGCTCTATAAGAGTCTGATTATGCCAATGGTGACAAGTTCCAAGCATTGAAATGGATGGAAAGGGAGACTTCAAAGGTATCTTGTTGACTTAGATATGAAACTTGGTGTCTTGTTGTACTAACTGGTTAACCTCCCATGTCTCTCACAACAGTGTTTAAATTCCAATGAGTGTATGTAAATGCTAAATAGCACAGTAGCATCCCAAATGAGTGGTATAGGTTTCCTAATTTAATGAAAGACCTGTGTACTTGGTTAGTGGTACTACACAACAGCTAAAACCCCTAAAGTTAAGCAATACTAGGAGAGCAGAGTGGCATATTCCCTGCTGTTGTGCTCTACACCACCCTTACTTAATGGGTTCTGTTCCCTACCTAAACTGGCAAAGGCTCAATATGCTACAGGAACAGTATTCTCATGTGTGGTGTGTGCATAAGGTCTGTTTTGTTGAACAGCAACCATCTCTCCTATTTGGGTAATGAATGGTATTGACTGGCTCCATGTAGTTCTAGGCAGTGGCCTTAATTCATAGCAGTGTGGATTTGAAGTAGAAAGGGAAGAGACCTTCAATATGCCAGTAAGAGCAAAAAAGTGCAAAATATTATGGTCCAGAAAATATTGTTTTAATTACAAAACTCAGGATGGAGTCGAGAACTAGGTTCCATTGCCAGCTCTGCACCATACTTTGTGTAACAATGGGGAAAGTCATTTAATGTCTGCATACCCTTCTGTAAAATGGGGATGATGGTATTTGGCTCTCTGGGTTTGGGGAGGCTTCTTTATTTGCATGCAAGATCCTTGGACTAAAGCTGCTAGATATGGCAAAATGCCATGGCTAGGTGGAAGGGTTTGGGAAGCAGCTGTTAAGTTAACCATAGGCATGTTCAGTTACTGTCAGCACTAGTGGATGTTTGATAAAATGGGAGGGCAATGTGCAGCTTTTATTAAGACCTTTGTTTAATCAAGTATATTTGAACAGAGGAATTAATTTTTTCTCGAAATAGTTGGTGCCAAGCAACAGCTGTAATTCTAGCCCAGTCTAACTATCTGAGGTATAATACTAAATGAGCTAACCTTTTTATATAACTGGCATTTCCTACCTGGCAAATTAACAAGCCCATGGTGATTTTTTTTAAACATTTACCTGAATTACAATGATTGATTGGTGGGAGGAAACGGGAGAGATTTCTTGAATATTAGACTCCTTGTCCTCTAAACAGTTCACAGTTGTTTTTGTAACCAAAAGGTTAAGTAGTGAGCAAATGGAATTGGAAACTTAAACTAGGGATGCTACAACACGAGTGCCTTTTCAGGCACTCTGGGGGGTATTATAAAAAGGTTAAAATTTGCAGCTCAAATGTTAGATGTGAATTCGTCTGAGTGACTCAAAATATTCCTACAGTATTAGTTCACAAAATGAAATCTTAAGAGTGGTGCAGATCAGAGGGAAGAAAGCAACAGAGCTAAGGGGCATAAGAGCAGAGACCTCTGAGCCCCAAGATGTTGCATCACTGGATTGGAATTATTTGCAATCCAGCCTTGCTGAACCTTAAACCACATGATGGATAACACAAGAAGACCATTGAGTGTGGTGTGTGCTGGGCCAGATGTTTTTCAGCATCTTGCAAATTAAAAGGGCTATTGTAAATGTGCAAGATCTTATCGGTGTCCAGTGAAACTGTTGGAAAATAGAAAAATACATTGGGAATTATCTGGTGACTGTTCCAGTTGCAGTATTTTGCAAGAGTCTAATCCACAGAGAGCTCTGTGAAAAAGTGCCAGGAACAGGATAAGAAACGCACTAAGTCTGAAGGTTGAGGACGTGAATGGTCACTGCAGAGCCAGACTAGGAGGGAGGGGTAGTGGTGGTAGAGAGAATTACTATGTTGCAGTTTTGGTGGTAGGAGGGAAATGTGGGAGAATACAAATGTAGTAAAACGAATGTGAAGTGTCACTGCTGGGGGGGGGGAAGTGGGGTGCCTTGAAAGTTTTTGG
Source organism: Dermochelys coriacea (assembly GCF_009764565.3). Lineage (NCBI taxonomy): Eukaryota > Metazoa > Chordata > Testudines > Dermochelyidae > Dermochelys > Dermochelys coriacea. Next base: position 4,244,495 of record NC_050069.1, on the reverse strand, counting down.
TCTAGCATCAAAGTACAAGATTTTGTTTTGTCTCAAGCAAAGGCTAGTTCAGATGGCTTTGTGAATGTGTCTGGGATGAGCAAGTCGTGACCATTTCTTGTTCCCACTGGTACTGCTAGTTCCTCCCAGGTGTCTTGGTTGGTACTTTACAGTTTGTGGCTATCCTTCCTTCCCATAAACCCAAGTAATGCGCTTGGTTTTGTGAGCTGATTTAACTTCCTTAGGTAGGAAACAACCTGGATCAGCAGCATCCTTTTCTTGTGGCATGGTGCTGATAGCTGAAGCAGAGCTGGTTTGTATGCCTGAGCGAGAAGAAACCAATGAACCACTTTAAATTACTCAGCTTGTTCTGGGACAATTGTATTCGGAGCTGAGTTCTGATACTTTAAGCCACTTTAATCCTGAATAATAGCACAAATTACTTCATTGCATGTGAGAAACAAGACCGGTTCAGCCGTTCATCTTGGCAAGACCCCTTGCACAACCTCTGGATTCAGTGATTTACACTGAAAATGGCTAGTATGTGTCAAATTCAGCTCTCTGTGAATCAGCGCCTTAAACTGAGTCCCTCTGAGCAGGAACTCTCCCTTCCTGAATTCTAGAAAAAGAACCTAGCATATAATGGATACATCATAAGCCAATGATAAACATTGCTCCACGCTATTAGAAGTTTATGTACTGTAAGGTGTGGGCCTATCCAAACTTCTGAAAGAGCCTGTCCGCCCTGCTTCAGAATGGTTTGCTGAAAAGGAAAAAGCAACTCAACCCAAAAACTTATGCGAGTAAAACTGGGACCTATTAGAGTGGTAAACACTAATAAACATTGCATCCATATTCATACAGAAAAAGTTGTTCATTAATCGGATATGTTTATGAAATCACAAGACCCTTTGGTGTTGTCAGATGTTTCATTAAATATAATCAGCTACTCAACTTCCTCTTCATTCAGTTCTTAAAACTTATTCCTTTCTTCAGCTCAGTGGTTTGAGCATTAGCTTGCTAAACCCAGGGTTGTGAGTTCAATCCCTGAGGGGGCCATTTGGGGCAAAAATTGGGGATTGGTCCTGCTTTGAGCAGGGGGTTGGACTAGATGATCTCCTGAGGTCCCTTCCAACCCTGATATTCTATGATTCTATGATTCTATGTGCCTGGGATATCCCTGGCCTGGGACATTAACCTAATGTCCCTCCTACAGACTCTGAAAATACTTAGGTTCAGGCAGCTCTTCTAAAATAGATCAATATGAACTATGGCTCGTCCATTTGGATCCCTGTGAGTCAGGGAGATACCTGGAGCTCCTGATTGAAAAATAGAAGGCGTGCAGCATGGTGGGATACTGTCATGTAGAAAGGACAAATTTGAGTCCTTCCACATGCCCATATGGTCCATTTCATAGATAAATTATCCTCTGATTAGCTAGAACTGATTTTAGGCTATAGGCTGTTTTTAAATGACTTTCTCCTCTCACTTTTCTCCCTCTCTGTAAGATACCACAGTGGTGGTGACCATTTTATAAATATGTTGATTCATGCCCTTGATACTAAAGGCAAGATGAGTGAATGGATTGGATTGGAGTACTAGTTTATGTATCTTTTTCTTGCGGTCTCTTTTGTTTCTTGTTTTCTTTTGGTTTCCATTACGACACCATTTAATATATTATGGGATGCTATTAATGAGTATAACGTGCACACATGGCTGATACATTCTGTGTAATATAAATGAAAAGGACAGAATTAAATAAGTGTCCTTTTCATTTAAAAACAGGGATAGTGTATTCCTTTATTCAAATCAAATCATATGGTTACAGAATGCTTTATTGTGCATCTGTGTTCACCAGTCTTTACCTGGCACAGTGCAAGTTTAGATTTACAGCCATAATTTAAGTATCATTTTATCATAGACTAGTTGTCTGTCTGAAGTTCTGCAAAAATTTATTTTGACTAATTGTGGAAGATCATTTAATCTGCCATTCTCAGCAGCTAAAAACAAGATTAAATGGAGAGCTATCAGGTTAAACTTAATATTCTTAATGCTCCATTAAAGGAGCTACATGTTAAATAAAATGACAATTTTTTTTTAGCAGCAAGACTTTGTATTGCACAATCTTGGAAAAATTAATTATCCTATGGAATTATGATATAGTAAAATATGGACTGTCCTTGTAATGGAAAAGCTTTCACACCGAGTATGTATGCAAGAGAAGTGCCAAAAAGAGGATAGCTATTTAGAAATTTGGTCATCTTTTTAGCATTCTCAGGGGAAGAGAGCTCCACAGCCAGCAAAATAGAAGCTTTAGCCAGATTCTTTGGATATTAACCTGATTCTTACTACATTATATGTTACTTATTATGTTAATATTTTATTATGATTTGTCAGGTTTTTTTAAATTAATAGCTTTTAAAAAACACCTTCCTCAAAACTCAAATAATTCTAAAAACTAACTTTTTGCTATAGCTATTTGATTGTATTTTATCCTGAACTATGAGAATAAACTAACTGGATTCATTAATGTTCCTAGATACTTGAACTTTCTGCACTTCTTGGTTGCAAACATGCAGGCCAATAGTTTCCATTAGAAATATTCCCATAGGATTAAAACAAAATCACCATGGAAATATACCTCTAATGGGTTTATGGCTTGTAAAAGCTTGCTTAGAAAAGCTAAGTTTTGGGCCCAACGTGACCTGGTAGTGTCACTTTCATTGAATTTCTTCCCTTTATTTCAGGAGAGTGCCTGAAATGACAAATGATTGGCTGTATTAAGAGATTTAAGATCCTACCCTAATCCTAGACACTTGAGTAACTGATTTTTACAAGAGATGCAACAGCAAGCACCTGTGTATCTGAAATTGGAAGCAGTCATTAATGTACTTGATGAAAGTAAAGTGTGATAGAGTGAAAAGAAAAGGAGTACTTGTGGCACCTTAGACTAACAAATTTATTAGAGCATAAGCTTTCGTGAGCTACAGCTCACTTCATCGGATGCAGCTCTTCTTTGATGAAAAGATAAATATACATGACAGGAATGAAAACATCCAAGAACATTGCTGTCGCTGAAGACTGGTTGGTTTGGGACATTTCTAATGTGCATACCAACATTTCTGATCAAATTATACTTTACAATAAAACACTTACTGTTCATTCCACTGAGTGTTTTTGCCTTGCACATGCTCTGGGTGGAATAGAAGGAGATGCTATTTCCATGTTAAATAAAAGGTTTAATTCATAAACTGAAATTTACTCTTACTGTAATGCTTCAATCCAGTTTCATAAAGAAAAATTATTAATACTGCATACAGTGTGTACAGAGGGACTAGAGAGAGCTCTAAACTTAGAATATAGATTTATTGAGAGTCGTGGCAGTGCTTCTATAATACAACTGGGAGCCAGGGCACTTGTGCGTTTTTGAATTCTGGATTCCATGTGTTGCTTGAATGAGACCAACATATTGAGTGGTTTGTATTCATAAATCTTGGAATGCCAAATTGATAAAGTTAGTCTTCAAGCAGTAGAGATGCTAAAAGAACTTGTTTCAGAGAGGTAGCCGTGTTAGTCTGTATCAGCAAAAAGAACGAGGAGTACTTGTGCCACTTTAGAGACTAACAAATGTATTTGAGCATAAGCTTTCATGGGCTAAAGCCCACTTCATCAGATGCATGCAATGGAAAATACAGTAGGAAGTAGAGTGGGGCGTTAGGGGACGAGAATTGAGGAAGCGTTGTTCTAAGTCGGCCATAAAAATGTTGGCATACTGTGGAGCCATGCGGTACCCATAGCAGTGCTGCTGACTTGAAGGTATACATTGTCCCTAAATGTGAAATGGTTGTGGGTGAGGACAAAGTCACAAAGTTCAGACGCCAGATTTGCCATGGCATTATTGGGGATACTACTCCTGACAGTTTGTAGTCCATCTTTGTGTGGAATGTTGGTGTAGAGGCTTCTACATCCATAGTGGCCAGGATGGTGTTTTCTGGAAGATCACCAATGGACTGTAGTTTCCTCAGAAAGTCAGTGGTGTCTCAAAGATAGCTTGGAGTGTTGGTAGCGTAGGGTCTGAGGAGAGAGTCTACATAGCCAGACAATCCTGCTGTCAGGGTGCCAATGCCTGAGATGATGGGCATCCAGGATTTCCAGGTTTATAGACAAACACCTACAAGATCTCTGTCAAGCGTTCTTACAACTACAATACCCACCTGCTGAAGTGAAGAAACAGATTGACAGAGCCAGAAGAGTACCCAGAAGTCACCTACTACAGGACAGGCCCAACAAAGAAAGTAACAAACGCCACTAGCCCTCACCTTCAGCCCCCAACGAAAACCTCTCCAGCGCATCATCAAGGATCCATCTCTTCCCCCCCTCCCATGTATGTATATATGTATATGAGAGAGAGCTCTCTAATCTACTGTATTTTCCACTGCATGTATCTGATGAAGTGGGCTTTAGCCCATGAAAGCTTATGCTCAAATAAATTTTAGTCTCTAAGGTGCCACAAGTACTCCTCATTCCTTTTAAAAGAACTTGAGGATTCGGAGGAGGATTGGTGTATGTAGTATTAGTGCAGTGAACAAACCAGCACACGCAAACCTGACTTAAGCACCAGTTGACACTGCAAAAGATTTCTTCAAAAAATAACAGTGGAGAGAAAATTCTTGGGATAATTTTTAAAGTTTGCTGACTTTAAATATATTCTCTCTCTCTCACACACACACACACACACACACACACACACACACACACACACACACACACACACACACACACACACACACACAATATAGTGTGTGTGTGTATAATAATAAAAAAAAAAGGCAAAATGTGCTGGGCTCTTGAAGGCTGGTATTTGGAGCTCTTAATAATCCTTGATCAGGCCACCGCCTGCCATTTACTTGTGGAATTTCAATCTGCTTCTGCTGTGAAATCTGGAATAGCAGGTAAAATAACTCATTGGCCAGGATTACATCATTTTGTTAAGGGGGTATATATTAGAGACATGTACTGAAGATGCAGTGGGCTGCATTGCCTCAGTGTTTCTGCAACTTCTAGTTCTTGATGGCCTGTCAAGCTTTTATGCTTAAAAAATATATAATATATAATGTCTCTGCATGGTTCGGTTGCTGGATTCTGGTTTCTTCCTTGGCTGCATGTCTATGGGTTTTGGGAAACCAGGTTTTATGTAGAAATTTGGTAGTGCAGTCAAACTCCCACTGATCTTTGAGGTAATGCATGATTTGACTGGCATGGTATGGCAGTCCTGCCTTTGCTGTGGACAGACACCTCTGACAGTTTGCTACCTGGTAGGTCAGATTAATCATTTAGCAGATGGACTGTTCTTCTACCGGGGGTGGGCTTTCGTCCCAAACTATTCAAAGCCCTAAAATTCAGGTGTGGGTCTACTATTTCTGGTCTTTTTTTCATCATTGGCCAATATGAAGCTTGCTCGTAGATGTTTATCTTCCTGTGGTGTGGGGGCTTGTTAACACCTGCCCTCTGTTACCTTGGTTCCCTGAGTGAGTGAGAGAGAGTGAGTGAGAGAGAATAAAGGGCACAGCAGATTAGCAGAACCATGGGCATGTTGTGTGTGAATTTTCAAACATGCTGTGTTGGTTTCTTCCCCAAAGTAGTTCCTCTCCTCCAATGATATGACCTCTGCAGTAATCTGATTACACTAATAGGCTTGATGTGAAAGCCCTACCCTCCAACGTTTTGGAGTGTCTGGATACAGCTGAGAATGCTAAAGTGCAGAAGGGCTGCTAACTTCATGTATGTGGCAGAATCTGGGCTGCTGTCTTCATCCTTGTCTGCTAAACGGAGGGCAGTGCTGAGTGTTTACCAAAGTAATACTCTCTTAACTAGGGTTGTCTCAACTCATGCCCTAGCCATATACCTCCCCCCAACTCCCACCATTTGCCTAGATGGTGCTACCTCCTGCAGACTTCCTTAGGGACCTGTGTTCTGGTCTAGGCAGGTTATCATAACGCCAGCATAAACCAGGGTGAATTCAAGCCAGTTTGTACTCCAGCCTCCTGATACCATCAGCAATAAAAATTGAAGGTTGGTGTTGAATTGTAGGTATCCCAAGGACAGGGTTATGCATGATAGCTTCTCAAATTCTCTGAACGCTCCGTTCTTAGAGGCGGTCAGTTTAAGTCTCAAATCTAGGTTTCAGGTGATCTTTAAAAACAAAAATACAGCCAACTTTTCAAACCTAATAAACAATTTCATGATATTAAACCTTTGAAATATTTCAGTTTTCCTTTAAAATGCTTGCAACTCAAACATGGCAAATTTTTTTTGCTGATGCAGGAGAAAAGCAGAAGGTAGAACTGACCGTCTATATATCTTTTGTAACCAAGGTGAATGAAGTGCAAAAACAAAAGGGGGTATCAAAGGAGAAAAGTATATGTTAAATAACTTTAGTTTGACAATCTAAAGTGTTGGTAACACAGATAATGGAAACGTTTTTTTATTTAAATCGGTGTCCCTAGAAAGCTTCCCTCCCCTCCCCAAAAAAGTTCAGCATAATTATTTTTATAGTGTTACATGAAGATGAAGTACTTAGTTCTTGCCACAAGTTTAGATGTGATGGCACATTAGTGGGGGAAGGAAGAGGAAGACAAGGGTTATAAAATAGCCATGTGATCCTACTTATGTACATATTGAGGTGTCATCATTAGCGGAGGTTTTGGAACAAATGGATAAATTAAACAGCAATAAGTCACCAGGACCAGATGGTATTCACCCGAGTTCTGAAGGAACTCAGATGTGAAATTGCAAAACTACTAACTATAGTCTATAACCTATCATTTAAATCGGCTTCTATACCAAATGACTGGAGGATAGCTAATGTGATGCCAATTTTTAAAAGGGCTCCAGAGGTGGTCCTGGCAATTATAGACCAGTAAGACTGACTTCAGTATTGGGCAAATTGGTTGAAACTATAGTAAAGAACAGAATTGTCAGGTGCATAGATGAACTTAATTTTGTTGGGGAAGAGTCATGGTTTTTGTAAAGGGAAATCATGCCTCACCAATCTACTAGAATTCTTTGCGGGGGTCAACAAGCATGTGGACAAAGAGGATCCAGTGGATATAGTGTACTTATTTTTCAGAAAGTCCCCTCACCAAAGGCTGTTAAGCAAATTAAGCTGTCATGGGATAAGAGGGAAGGTTCTCTCATGGATTAGCAACTGATTAATAGATGGTAGGAATAAATGGTTAGTTTTCCGAATGGAGAGAGGTAAAAAATAGTGGTGTTCCCTAAAGGTCTTTACTGGGACCAGTCCAATTCAACGTATTCATAAATGATCTGGTAAACAGTGAGGTGGAAAAATTTGCAGATACAAAACTACTCAAGATAATTAAGTCCAAAGCAGCCTGCGAAAAGCTACAAAGGGATCTCACAAAACTGGGTGACTGGGCAACAAAATGGCAGATGAAATTCAGTGTTGATAAATGCAAAGTAATACACATTGGAAAGCATAATTCCAGTTATACATATAAAATGATGGGGTCTAAATTAGCTTTTACCACTCAAGAAAAGTCTTGGTGTCATTGTGGATAGTTCTCTGAAAACATCCACTTAATGTGCAGCAGCAGTCAAGAAAGCAAACAGAATATTGGGAATCATTAAGAAAAAGAAAATATCATATTGCCTCTATATAAATCCATGGTCCGCTCACATCTTGAACACTGCTTGCAGATGTGGTCACCCCGTATCAAAAAAAATGCATTGGAATTGGAAAAGGTTCAGAAAAGGGCAACCAAAATTAGGGATATGGAACAGCTTCCATCTGAGGAGAGATTAATAAGCTTGGAACTTTTCAGCTTGGAAAAGAGAAGACTAAGGTGGGATATGATAGAGGTCTATAAAATCATGATTGGTGTGGAGAAAGTAAATAAAGTGTTAACTCTCTCATAGCACAAAAACTAGGGGTCACCAAATGAAATTAATAGGCAGCAGGTTTAAAACGAGTGGGTTTTTTCACACAACACATGGTCAACCTATGGAACTCTTTGCCAGAGGATGTTGTGAAGGCCAAGACTTTAACATCTAGTTCTTTTTTGAATCCTAAATTCATGGAGGATAGGTCCATCAATGGCTATTAGCTATGATGGGCAGGGATGGTGTCCCTAGTGTTTGCCAGAAGCTGGGAATGAGCGATTAAGGGATGGATCACTTGATTGTCTGTCTGTTCTGTTCATTCCCTCTGGGGCACCTGGCATTGACTGTTGTCGGAAGACAGGATACTGGGCTAGATGGACCTTTGGTCTAACCCAGTATGGCCATTCTTACATTGATTGGTTCACTAAATGTTTTGTGTGTGTGTGTTGTGACGGGGCAGGGCCAGATGGCTATAGAAAAGTAGTGGGAGATAGATAGATTAACTCCAGGCTAAACAAATCCCTGGTACCAGGATAAGTGAAATGGCAGCTGCTCCAGGTCAATTAAGACACCTGGGGCCAATTAAGAACTTTCCAGAAGGCAGGGAGAAGGCTAGGTTGATTGACACCTGAAGCCAATCGGGGCCTGGCTGAAACTAGTTAAAAGCCTCTCAGTCAGTCAGGTGGGGGTGCATGTCCGGAGCTGTGGGAGGAAGTTGCGCTGTTGGAGAGGCTGAGTAGTACACACCATATCAGGCACAAGGAAGGAGGCCCTGAGATAAGGGGTGAAGTGTGGAGCTTGAGGAAGTGAGGGCTGCTGTGGGGGAAGTAGCCCAGGGAATTGTACATGTCCTGTTTCTAAAAGGTCAGCTACCATAGCTGATACTATTAGGGTCCCTGGGCTGGAGCCTGGAATAGAGGGTGGACCCGGGCTCTTCTCCCCCCCCCCCCCCCCGCCTTTGCCCCTGATTAATCACTGAGACTGGGAGACAACAGAGACTGTGCAAGGAGGGATAACTTCTCACCTCCCTCACTGGCTTGTGATGAAAATTGCTCAGTAGACTGTGACCCTTGTCTCTAGAGAGAGAAGAGTTACGTGCAGGGTCACGGTGAGCCTCTGAGGCTAGCGAAATCCGCCAGGAAACGCGGGACCCACGGAGGCAAGGACAGAGCTGTGTGTGTGTGTGTGTGTGTGTGTGTGTGTGTGTAATATATAATGCACAACAGTATGCATATTACTACTTTGATATTTTAAATCCTGTAGAATCCTAGTTTTGAATGATCATGTGGCCTTGGCAATTGGGTGTAAAGTAACAATATCTTTAATTTTGTAGAAGATAATGTTCACCAAAAGAGCAGAACTCTTGCTCTGAAACTAATCCTACTGTTTGGCAAATTATCTTTGACATGATACTTCTGTCCAACTAGAGACTGCACCATTCAATCAGGCTTACCAAAAAAGCCTAAAGAGAGAGAGAGGCCTATAGGACCAGCAAGATTAGGTGAGAGTGAAATCAATGTGAAGATTACTGTAGCGTTCGGTCCATAAGACTTCTGTTGTTGAACTCCTCACCTGAGTGCGTACAGATTTCTAGTTGGGATGGAATAGTGGCAAATGCATCTATTTTAGCTATTCATAAGGCACCTATCATCTGTGTTGACATCTAATAGTTTACGCTGCTAATAATAAAGTAAGCTGTGCTGCTATAGTTGTAGCTGGAATTGGAATTCCACTCTGGAAGTGGTCCTAATTCTAATTACTCAGCAGCTATTTCAAAGGACTGCAATGTGTGGTGGTACCTACGTTTGCAGCTGCTGCTGCTTAATACAGTACTCTGCCCTTTCAGTGTTTAAAACCTACAACAAAGTGGTGACCCTAAAAGGTCTGTTACTACCTTGAAATCAGCCCAGACACAGATTCTGACTGATGCATCTTTACCAATGGGACATTAGGCCATTCCTTTCTGCTATTCAAAAAAGATGGCTGGCAGGATATGGTCAAATCCTACATTAATACATGCTATATTATCTTAATATTTTTATTCTAAATTATACAAAATACAAACATAAAATCCTACTACATCTGTATCCTTAATTTGAAAGCATTCATGAATAGTTTCATAGGTGCAGCCCCACCTTAGTGAGCTGGGTTGGTATCACTGTTTTACAGATGTGGAAACTGAAACACAGGGAGGCTGACTAGCCAAGGGTCATGCAGAAGGCCTCTTGCAAAATATTGAATGGAACTTGGATCTTCTAGGTCTAAACTTAACCACAAAGCCATCCTTCTTCTATCCCTAATGATTGTAGTTGTATTTAATGAGCAGCACACGCTTTTTGTTGAAGACATCTTAATTTAATAGCATTGAAAGCCAAAGTTGAACATGAGAAATGTGATACGCAAGATTAGTGATGTTTATGGAGAGTGGCTTATTATAACACCTCTATATTTGGCCATCCTGTAGTGAGCTTTCTAGTGAAAATCTAGATGCTGTTTTTGTGTGTACACTGTTTAAAAATCACTCCTGTGCATTCTTCTGTGGAACTGTTGCATGGACATCTCATGTAAATAGGCTTTTGACTAGCTGTGACTACAGCGTCCAGTTCCCATACTGATTCTTATCAAAATAGATTAGTTCCCAGCCAGAGGTTTTTTTCCCTACAAGGGACTTTTCACATCAAAACAATTCTGAAGCATAGTGCAGTGCTAAAAGTGACACATTTGTGTACTTTGACTAGCTGATGGTCTCTTCTGCAATCACCTATAGCAGTGGTCCCCAAACTGTGGGATGTGCCCTCCCAGGGGGGCATGAAGGAACATTCTGTGGGGAAGGGCGTGCAGTGGGGCCAGAGCCAGTCCCACCCCAGAGGATGGGGAGGGAGCACCCAGCCCCGCTCTGCCCTCACTTCTCTCCGCCTCCAGACCCGCTCTGGCACAGCGCCACTCCACGCTCTGCTCTGTCCCCAGCCAGGTTCTGCCCTCATTTCCCCTCTGTCCCCAGATTAAGCTCTGCTGCTGAGGAAGCTTTGGCTGTGCAGTAATGGGGGTGGGCTGGGGCACGGACAGCTTCTGTTAATGGTAAGGGGAGAGCGGGACTGAAAGTTTGAGCACCATTGACTTACAGGACCACTAGAAAATAAGATGGAATTGCTTTAGCCCACTGCACATCCTTTACGCATCTGGAAAACAGGTGTGGTTCCTTTGTGGAAGGTTTTCGTTGGAAAGTAGATAATTGCCTGTCTGCATGGAGAAGGTGAATTGATGCACTAGCTTTTCAGTTCTGGAATCATGGCTTCAAATCCTGAACAGCATTTAACAGTTGATGGAATCAACTTTGTCTCTAGTGGACACTTGTCTACATGCCAGCATTATTTTGCACAACTCAGTCCAACTGCGGCTTCTGCTCAGACCCTTACTGCAATAGCAGGGTGTCCTGCATTGACAGGCATCCTCAGAGCTATAACAGGAAACAAAGTGAAAATAATTTAAGCACTAGTTAAGTTGAATGTGTTGTATAAGATTGTAAACTCTGCAACGCACAGACTGTTTGGTAGAAAAAAAAATTGGAAACCAGAAGGCAAAACTTAGTTTTTAATATGTACATACATCTTTGCTATGAACTCTGAACTTATGGAAATAGCAGGGGATGCAGTGGCTCAGGATTTGAGGTGCACTGTTAAAACTGCACGGAGAAGCTTTCTCAGCCCCTGGCTGAAAAATGCCTGATTCAAGTCATCGGTGCTGCCTTCTTAGGGCTCATCTACATGAGTGAGCTTACAGTGACACAGCTCTACTGATGCAGCTGTGCTGCTGTAAGATTTCTCATGTAGCCACTCTATGCCTATGGGAGAGAGCTCTCCTGTTGACATAATAAAACTGCCTCCACAAGCACTGGTAGTGATCTCAGCAGGAGAGGTGCTCTTGCCAACATAGCTCTGTCCACACCGGCACTTCTGTCAGTGTAACTTAACTCACTCCTGGGTGTGTTTTTCCACACCCCTGAGCAACATCCGTCATACCAACAAAAGTGGTAGTCTAGACAAGCCCTTACTCTGAATGCTACTCAACCCAAAATCTTAAACAGAAAAAAAAAATGAACTGAAATCAATTGGTTTGTCCTTGAACCAAGTGGAGACAACATAGTCTTCAGTCTAGTGCTTCCTGAAGAGCTGTATTGCATCCTGTATATTTACAGCTTCGACTTTAGTGCTAGCACATCTGCTTGCTGATCTTGCTTGTATTACACTTATTCCCATGGCTATTAAATCTAAAGTCTTCAAAATAAATTCTAACTTGGGAAAAGGGCCAAATGCCACCCCATTCAAGTGCTTACCTTAGGATTCCTTTCATTCCCTTGTTTCCTCTTCTCCCCTTGCCAACCATTGGAAGCTAGGGTTCTCTCCACATAGGGCTGTGATCTAGTAGTGACAGATTCCCCTCTTCTTCCCTACAAGCCACGCATACTCACAACATTGTCTGTGCCACCAGCAGAGCTCGATAGTGTTCAGCATTAACCCCCATGCAGCCTCTTTGTTGCCCACCACATCCTGACACTGGCAGCCTGGTGGTTCTGTTGCATGTTACTGTGCCAGGCACACACATTAGTAGTTGTAGAGAGTTAAGTCTCCTAGTGAGATGGCCGAAAGGTGACCCTTATATGTAGGCTCTTTAGGTAGGTAGATCTGTGTGTTCGTCCAATATCTGGGCTCTGGGTTTGGATTCCTGGTTGCTTTTCACATTCACCAGCTTAGGGAGTGCTTATTTAAAACATATTGTTGCTAAATTGGAAATAAAATTATAAGAATAAAAAGAAGGGCTTGGTCAATTGAGGAAGAGGCAGCTCAGCCCCAGTGGTATAAAATGGGGATGTGATGCTTTTCTGCATAATAGTTTGAAAGATACATTGACACCAGTAAAAATGGGTTACTGTTTTGTGAGTACCTTTTCATTTAGAACTTCTGCAAAGAGTGATCGATATACAGTATCCTCTCCTGGAGCAAACCCTGTAGAGAGTCTGAATAAAATCCTTCTCTCATCAACTGGCTTTAGGATTACAAGTGGATGGAAAAAGTCAGGAGTGTTTAGATTACATCTCAGGGGGAATGGGGGAGAGGAAACCATTAGGAACTGTGCCCACCCGGAATATTCTGGATTCAAGCCAGGTTAGTTTCCTTGTGTGGAAAGTTAAACTTAGATTATTTCACAGAATTCGGTATCACTTTTTGATGTGGGCAAATCAAAGGCACTGCCTCAAAGTCATGGGTTCTGCTCCAAGACTCCCAGAAAAGCCTGACGTTTATGAGATGGATTGGAGCTCTTCAGAGCCCTCATTTAACAAGTAGGAATCTGTTTAATTTATCAGGATCTCATTTGTGTGTGAATGATGTTTGAAAATAGTTCTTGTCCTTCCTATGAACCTGTGGAGCCGAAGCATAGAGGGTGCGGTTGACAGCAATGAAGTTAAATCATGTGAACAATTAGTGCTGCTGATAAATTTAATCTCTCAGATTTTTCATATTGTTTAGCAAATGGAGAGAAGTCCTGTATATGTCTGTCATATCTAATGCTTGACTTTTAATGAATTCTGTGGTTTGACTCTTTCCTTTTCTCTGTTTAATTGGTTTTGTGCCAAACAAAATGTTTGTCACTTAAGCTCTGTTTGGGTAGTCTTTTGTGATTGCATAGCATTTGTTCTAGCAAGTCTGGTGCATTACATATTGGCCACTACAAGAGTATATCAGAGGGAGGTGAAAAATACCCATAATTCACTTAGCCAATTGTGTAGGGCTCCACCTGGTGAGTTGGGGGGAAAATAATTAAAAAGAAACATAAATATATAACCTGCATTTTGACTTCTAAATCCTAAATTATGCAACAGCTTATATCAATTTCCATAGAACCTAAACACCAAAGATATAAAGTGATCCAAATGGAGTAGATGGATGGAAATGTTCATGGGCAGTCCATGAAAATTCCAAGCACACTCTGCCATGCTTACAGTATTTCAGCCCACAGTTGAAAGGATTTGCATTGCAGACATCAAACTAAACGTTCTCCAGTGTTTAAGTGTTGATAGGAATGAAACACAGCATGAAGATTTATTGCTGCTTGGCCTGATGTAGTTGATATTGGCACTATTAAACATCAGGATTTCTGAAATTTGACTCTCATGATATTGAGATGGTATAATTCTGCCGAATGATATTGCTACCACTGATTTTTAACTTGGCCATTTTCATGTTGCGTTTGGTGTGGCTGCTTTACAGCAATAACAATTTAGAGTTAGAACAAATGTAGTTGTATCCCTCCAGCTGCTGTTTTTTCTTGCTTCAGCACATCATTCACTTACTGCAAAATTATTCTCTTCAGTTCATGCAATGACTCTCATTGGCATTCAGTACAGTATGCCATCTAGTCATTCTATGCACAGAACTCCTGGTGTAATTGAGTGTCATACATAGATCGTGTGCTAGTGGCAAACGCCAGGAGACTGGGAGTAGGGATCCTTGATTTCTGTGTACCTCTGCCACTGACTTGCTGTGTGATCTTGGCAGATCTCTTAGGATCACTTATGAATATGTGGAACCAGAAAGAGAGCCCAAGTGATGTATTTTGCAACATGGATGAGGACATGGCCAGTGGGTCTGTAAACTGTGTAGCTCCACCAGCCAAAATTAGTTCAGAGGGTGCAGCTGCTCTTGCAGCTCAAGGACTATGAAGTGACTGTGGTCATGTCTATACTACCAGTTTGTCGACAAAAGTTTTACTGACAAACCCAAAAGTCGACATAATAAAAATCGCAATTTTGTGTTCACAGTTGCTCCCTCTGTCGGCAGATTGCGTCCACAGTGGGGGCACCATCATTGACAGTGTGAGCAATACACTGTGGGAACCTATCCCACAGTCCTTCTGCCACTATAGGTGTTGTGGGACAACAGAGTGGATCATGGCGCATCTTGGGACAGTGCTAAATGTCCCATGATGCATTGCTTTCTGTCCCAGCACTCCATGGGCTTCCAGCTTTCTTTCGCAGCATTTTTTCAATGGCCCTTCTTTGCTGTGTACCCCGGCATCTTTCTGAGAAGGGATGGATCCCACGCTGCTCTCCTATGCTCTGTTAACTGTCATGAAGACACCGTGGATGGCAGTGTAGTTAATCGTGAAGTTTCTAACTGAAGAAGATTCGCAGGCACCTGACATTGAGTGATATGGATGGGAGCAACTTTAGATTGCTTTTGGCATTCATAGAGCAGGTGCATAGGGTAGACTGCTTTTGGGCTTGTGAAACAAGTACTGAATGGTGGGATCGTATCATACAGTTGTGGGATGAAGAGCGGTGGCTACAGAACTTTCAGATGCAGAAAACCACCTTCCTGGAACTGTACGTGGAGCTTACCCCAGACCTACGGCACAAAGACACCAGAATGAGAGCCGCCCTCTCAGTAGAGAAGCGTGTGGCAATTGCTGTGTGGAAGCTGGCAACTCCAGACTGCTACCGGTCGGTCGTGAATCAATTTGGAGTGGGGAAGTTGACTGTTGGGGCTGTGTTTTAATGCAAGTGTGCAGGGCAATAAATCTCATCCTGTGACTCTGGGAAATGTGCGTGAAATAGTGGATGGCTTTGCAGAAATGGGTTTCCCTAACTGTGCAGAGGAGATAGATGGCACACATATTCCAATTTTGGCACCAGACCTCCTTGTGATGGAGTACATCAATAGGAAGGGGTGCTTCTCCACGGTGTTGCAGGCACTTTTGGATCACAGTGGGCGTTTCACTGACCTCAATGTGGGGTGGTCTGGAACACATTTTCAGGAACACCAGCCTGTACAGAAAGCTGCAAGCGGGGACTTTCTTTCCTAACTAGAAGATTACAGTGGAGGATGTTGAAATGCCCGTCGTGATCATGGGGGACCCTGTGTAACCCTTACAGCTGTGGCTCATGAAACCTTACACGGGACAGCTGGACAGCAGTATGGAGCGGTTCTACAACAGGCTCAGTAAGTGCCGGATGACAGTTGAATGAGCCTTTGTCAGATTAAAGGCACGCTGGTGATGCTTTTATGGCAGGTTGGACCTCACTGAGGAGGATGATCCTATGGTCATAGCCGCGTGCTGTATGTTGCATAATCTCTGTGAAGCTATGGGTGAAAGGCTTGCTCGGGATTGGAATGCTGAGGGAAACTGCTTGGCTGCTGATTCTGAGCAGCGAGATACCAGGGCTGTCAGAAGAGCCCAGAGGGGAGATATTTGAATCAGGGAGGCTCTGAGGCAGCACTTTGACAATGACCACCAGTAACTCTGTCTGAGTTGCTTCAATGTTACATTACATGTAGTTTTTCTAGGCAGCAATGGTGACATTTGGGGCCTTATAGTCCTGTAATGAAGTGATTAAAATGCCTGTGCATCTATTAGCAATGCCTGCAATCTCACCTTGTTTCCATGCATCCAGTGTTGCAAATGTGGCTGCTTAGCAAAGTGACTGTCAGGAGAAGGCTGAGAGAAATTATCAGACCTCTTTTCAAACCTGTTGGAATTTCTTCATCCTTGAGGTGACATATTTCTTTCCTTTTTGTGTGTAGTGTTGCTATGTGGGTCCCAGAATATTAGAGAGGCAAGGTGGGTGAGGTAATATCTTGGACCAATAAAATATATCACCTCATCCACCTTTTCTCTTACTTTGGGGCTTTCAGGTTGCTGGGCTGAGCAAAACTATTGCAGTTTCTTTGTAAACAAATCACAGCAGGAGGTTTATCTGTCTGTATATTGCAGTGGTGCTCAAACTTTTCCTGTCAGCCCACTGCAATACCAGTAGTGGAATCTGTCTGCAGTCCCCCTCCATTGCAGCACTGTTAGCTCAGCAGAGGAACTTGGGCTGAAGGCCGAACTGGGAATCGGGGAGGAGCTGGGACTAGAGGCAGAGCTGGCCTGGGGGGATGAGCAGGGAGCAGAGTGGAGCAGTGGCTGGGATTGGAGCTAGTCTAGGGGCAGAGTGGGGCTGGATGGTGCTCCCACCTCACCAGGAGCCATAGAAGTACCTAAAAATGGGGGGACCACAAGTGCCTCCATGCTCTCCATGGCGCCTCTTCTTCCTGAGGCCCCACCCCTGCTTGCTCCTTTCTGCCACCTCCCCATCACTCACCCTTATGGCTGGTAAAAAAAAAAAAAAAAAAAAAAAAAAAAAAATGGGGGTCCATGGCCCCCTGGCCTCCCTGCTCCCCACCCCATGGGGCTATCCTGGGCCTTGCCGTACACTCCCCCCAGTGTTTGGGGACCACTTGTCTATTGCATTACTGAGTGGTGGCATGATGTACGAGACCAAAGGCCTAATAACTTCATCTACCCCAAAGTGTGGGAATTCCATGGAAATGTACACAGCTGGTCATAGATACAAAACAGATATAAGCCCAACCAAGGGTAAATCTATGACCTAGACTTAATGCACTGAGCGGGTGGCACTGGCAGCAAAATAGAAAAGCTTAATTTGTGTGGAGTTCTAAAGTCATGTCTCAGGACAACAGTGCGTGGTCCTAAACTGACAGTATAAGGGATAGATTTTGATGTTGCATGAATGCTTCTTGGAAAACTGGTGGCTGCAAATGGAGAGTGATGTAGTCCCAATTAAATTTATTCTTAAAATATCTAATCCTGTCATTCAAGGTGAACCTAGTGATATGGTGATGTTACCTGCAGGAATTGTCCTAAGGGTACAGTGTTAAATAGCTAATATCTGTCAACAAGCATGGATGGCAGATGCAATGATATGATATGCTAAATGGTACATATTTAAAAAAATTGAATTTGTATTATAAAATTGAGGGGAAGGAAGGAAGAGTGAAATGAAGAATTGCTGCTGTATCTATGTGCAGGAAGTTTATGCAGGTAATAAATGCACGTCCAGCCCAGTATCCTGTCTACCGACAGTGGCCAATGCCAGGTGCCCCAGAGAGAATGAACCTAACAGGTAAAGATCAAGTGATCTCTCTCCTGCCATCCATCTCCACCCTCTGAAAAACAGAGGCTAGGGACACCATTCCTTACTCATCCTGGCTAATGGCCATTAATGGACTTGACCTCCATGACATAAAATAAGCTAAAATAAAATCATTAAATTAGAAAGTGCAAAATTTGTTTGTTGCCTGGATGGCATGGATTTTAAGAGTAGAGATGCTATGTTTCAAAATGAAGAACACCAAACAGTGATGCATAATATATGTTGCAGTTCAGAGTAAGTATAGCATTCCTTGTCAGTGTGTCAGCTGTCTCTCGTTAGAGATTTCTGTAAGTGTGGAATTTGTCGGCTGAGTTTCAGACTGAAGAGTTTCTTGAAAACATGTTGATAAAATCGCGTAACAAGGAGCATCCTATTTGTTTTTGGCTGTGTGTGTGTGTTGCGGAAGAACTTTTCATGCCACGGGCACAAGGAAAAGGAAGCACAAAAGATGAGGCTGCTTGTGGTTCAGTGGCTAGAACATAGGTCTGGAAATTAAAAAGACTGACTTGTGTTCCTGCTCTGCCACTGACTTTCTCTGTGACCTAGAGCAAGTTGCTTGACTTGCTACCCCATCTGTGAAACAGGTGTAATACCAATCAACCTTGATAAAGTGCATGAAGATCTGCAGAAATGCTAGATGGTGATAGCTGTTTGTTTGTATGAATTATCACAGCACTCCATCAATGGTCTATGCACTGCTCCTGTCTGCAGGCGCTACCCCCGCAGCTTCCATTTGTCATGGTTCCTGGCCAATGGGAGCTGTGGAGCTGGCGCTCAGGGTGGGGGCAGCACGCAGAGATCTCCTGGCCACCCCTGTGCCTACGAGCCAGAGGGACGTGCCGGTCGCTTCCAGGAGCAGTGCGGGGCCAGAGCAGGTAGGGAGCTTGCCTTAGCCTTTTTGTGCCACCGACCGGACATTTAGCGGTCTATTAAAATCTCCCGGATTGGTTTCAGTAGCCACAGGGAGATCGATTCTGGGAGAGTCCCAGCCAATTCCAGGAAGTTGGCAATCCTACTTGTCAATGCTTACTACTCCCAAATCAGGTCCTATAGGACTTAACTTTCAGTGGACTGAAATGCAATGAGAGATAAAAGGGTAACTTCAGCAGTGTAGTCTTGGCTGGGTTAACCAATGTAGGGAGATGATGGCTGAGAGTTGTTGGAAGGCAAGACTACCATCAGTGTGTGCAAAACAGTAAGTTGGTGCTATGTGTAAATATTACGGCAAAGACGCTCAGAAATGTCTAACTTCAGAGCACAACTCCACTTGGGGTTTGTACACCTAAATGTTTAGGTGCTTTTCAAAATCTGTGTGATATGTACACACGTTTACCTGAATCTTACCAAGCATCCTCAGATTGAGGGCTAAACAATATTTTGCAGAATTGAAGGTTCTTTTCTGATACTTCTCAATTCATGTTGACAACCTAAAGTTGATTGTTTCATAGAAGCATAGAATATCAGTGTTGGAAGGGACCTCAGGAGGTCATCTAGTCCAACCCCCTGCTCAAAGCAGGACTAATTCCCAACTAAATCATCCAGCCAAGGCTTTGTCAAGCCTGACCTTAAAAACTCCTAAGGAAGGAGATTTTACCCCTTCCTAGGTAACCTATTCCAGTGCTTCACCACCCTCCTCATAAAAGTTTTTCCTAATATCCAATCTAAACCGCCCCCACTGTAACTTGAGACCAGAACTCCTTGTTCTATCATCTGGTACAACTGAGAACAGTCTAGATCCATCCTCTTTGAACCCCCTTTCAGGTAGTTGAAAGCAGCTATCAAATCCCCCCTCATTCTTCTCTTCTGCAGACTAAACAATCTCAGTTCACTTAGCTTCTCCTCATAAGTCATGTGCTCCAACCCCCTAATCATTTTTGTTGCCCTCTGCTGGACTCTTTCCAATTTTTCCACATCCTCCTTCAAGTGTCCAAAACTGACACAGTACTCCAGATGAGGCCTCACCAATGCTGAATAGAGGTGAATGATCACGTCCCTCAGTCTGCTAGCAGTGCCCCTACTTATACAGCCCAAAATGCTGTTAGCCTTCTTGGCAACCAGGGCACATGTTGACTCATATCCAGCTTCTCGTCCACTGTAACCCCTAGGTCGTTTTCTGCAGAACTGCTGCCTAGCCACTTAGTCCCTAGTCTGTAGCGGTGCATGGGATTCTTCCTTCCTAAGTGCAGGACTTTGCACTTGTCATTGTTGAACCTAATCAGATTTCTTTTGGCCCAATTCTCTAATTTGTCTAGATCTCTCTGTATCCTATCCCTACTCTCCAGCGTATCTACCACTCCTCCCAGTTTAGTGTCATCTGCAAACTTGCTGAGGGTGCAATCCATGCCATCCTCCAGATCATTAATAAAGATATTGAACAAAACCAGCCCCAGGACCGACCCTTGGGGCATTCCGCTTGATACCGGCTGCCAACTAGACATGGAGCCATTGATCACTACCCATTGAGCCCGACAATCTAGCCAACTTTCTATCCACCTTATAGTCCATTTATCCAGCCCATACTACTTTAACTTACTGGCAAGAATACTGTAGGAGACAGTGTCAAAAGCTTTGCTAAAGTCAAGGAATAACACGTCCACTGCTTTCCCCTCATCAACAGAGCCAGTTATCTCATCATGAAGGCAATTAGTTTCCCTTTTCTGAGTGAGCTTTCACTCTGCTGTAGCAATGTTGGAGCTGTCCGCAGACTTAGGAAGGTGTTACTTTGTGGTTTTACACTCTGTTGTGTTCTGCAAAGTTTTGGCCCTCACCTGGGGATGATGCATACTTATCACAGCTGATTAGATTTTCAGGTCCTCTCTGCACCCTTTGATAGAACTTTCCAAGCCCAGGGTCTCAAAGCACTTTTCATAAAGTGTTTCCCATCTCCCTGTGCTGTAAAGAGTGTGTCATTTTACTCACCTGTAAAGTGGGGATAAGAAATGGAATGTCTTATCAGTATGTTGCAAGCTGAGAACAGAGTTCAGGTCTCTTGGTTTTTTGGATCATTCCTCAAAAAGCTTAGGCTGATAGGTAGAATTTAGACATGCTCGCCCTTTTATGGGAATGCCTCAGGACCAACGGAGAATGGGGCCTAATTATGCTGGGGCGGTACAAACCTAGAATAATACAATCCCTGCCCCAAAGAGCCTATAGTTAAGAGGAAAGGAGTACTTGTGGCACCTTAGAGACTAACAAATTAATAAAAAAATCCACTCTATACGGCTAAATTCAGTGCCTTGCATAATGACAGGTTTCAGAGTAGCAGCCGTGTTAAGAAGGAGATTTTCAGAGGCACAAAGAGGAAGTTAGGTGTCCAACTCCAATTGAAAGCCAGAGGGAGTTAGGTGCCTTAGTGCCTCTTTGAGTTCCCCCTAAATACATGTCTCTATCAGGTGGCCACCCAGTGTAGCTGAGACTTTATCATAAACAAGAGAAATGCATTTTCTGCAGTTCTTTGGAACAAAATCTCTTTTTATGTAGTTACGTGGGCACTGATGACTATTGCTGGATCCTAGATCAGCTTTTGTTTGCCTGGGAAAAGAAGCCCAGCGCTGGAGATGGAACACACAGATGCATGCAGGAACAAACAGTCCTCCTTTCACAGGAAGAGAGGCCCTCTTCACAGGAGGAAGTGTGAATGGGGGGTTTAGGCATTCAGCATGTGGGTTAAGGGAGTAAGGCAACAAACATGACTAAAACTTAAAGCATGCTAATGTATTCATGGAGTAAATGAGATGGAGGGGAAAGCAGTCTGCACAACAAACACCAGCCTGTGTTTTCCTTAGGGCAAACTGCATTCCTGTTCTCTTTTGGGGTGGAGATGGGGGAAAGGAGGCCTTTTCTTCCCTCTGAGGCTTTGGTTACTTTCATGATGATGGCAACCTGACCCCCCCCCCCCCCTATGGTTTGGAGTGGCCCAGGGTGTGCAGCTATGAGGTCTGCCTTTCTTCACACCCCTGGGCAGCCTCCTTCATTGTTTCCGCACTGTTGGGGGTTGCTTCCCTGGACAATTGACAGGGTATTCTCTGAGAGGAAGGTCCTTGCTTAGAAAACAATCACCCTCTAACAGTCTCAGGGCTTGGTGATTTGCAAGGCATGATTAAAAGTACATGAATTTGATTAGGCTTTTGGCTACCTGATGGGGCCTGTTAGGTTAGAGACAGCACAGGTGATAACTGGTTTTAGGCTGTTCCGGTTTTAGTATCTTTTTGAATGTGTTTGTGAAATATTCTGCTTCTCTAGTGCCTTCCATGAGATTGTAAAGTTCTTTGAAACTATCCCTAATGAATCCAGGCTCTCCACACCCTTGCCAAGTATGTCAGTCTGCATTTCCCAATTTTACAGATGTGGAAAATGGGGCATTAAGTGAAGTGACCATCCCCAAGGTTTCAGAGTGGTATCCATGTTAGTCTGTATCAGCAAAAGCGATGAGGAGTCCTTGTGGCCCTTTAGAGACTAAGAAACGTATTTGGGCATAAGCTTTCGTGGGTTAAAACTTGCTTCATCAGATGCATGGAGTGGAACATACAGTAGGGAGGTATAAATACACAACATATGAAAAGTTGGGAGTTGCCTTACCAAGTGGGGGGTCAGTGCTAACAAGCCAATTCAATTTAAGTTGGAAGTAGGTTGTTCAGTGAGTTGGAGGCAGAGCCAGGACTAGAGCCCAGGTCTCAAGGGTCCCAGTCCTGAGCTTTAACCACAAGACCAACCAGACCCATTTAATGCCACTTGCAGGTTAAGCTGATAGCAACTTTAAAAATCTTTAAATAAACAAATCTAGGAGGAGTGGTAAATGGCAGGTGAACAGGCACATTAATGAAATGTAGATCAGGAGGAATTGTGGACTTGGAGAAATGATACAAAATGATTTAGAGGTGTTAGAAATATAGGCAGAAGATGACAAAATGAGATTGTTTTGAAAAACACAGGGGGATGAATGTATTGAAAATGCTATCTGAAAGATTCAATGGGATGAAAAAAGCAGGAAAACAGTAATGGCCACCGTACCTCTGGGGTAGGCGATAAACAGTAACTAGAGGTTTGCAGTGTGATAGGGCAACCAATGGGGCCTATACAATGTTGAGTTTTGTATTGAGAGGCATCAGATCAGAACGAGGATAGAATAGCTGGGATGTTGCACTGAGTTCAGGGGACCTCAATGCCAAAAGAAATTAACTGTTGGGATGGAGCTCGGAGAAGAGCAAGAAAAATGTTTAGGAAGTGTGAAAAGCTTAAATGAACTTAGTCTTGTTCAGCCAACCTAAACCCTATGGGGCGGGAAAAATTGAGTATCTAAAAGGGACGTGTATGTGTAAGGCTGTCTGGAGGGGGAAAAACACATAAAGACTTTGAAGACTATTGTCCAGACCATGGCATGGTGATGACTACTTGCCTTCATTGCATGAGTCTTAACTTTAAAAGATGAAAACCTAATAAACCAGTAAAAATAAATGGTTGTCTTAGCAGTCTTAAAGCAACCAAAGCCAAATAATTCATATCTGGAATGGATGTTGCTAGCAGAGGAGAATCATCAAACTCCAAAATTCTTCCCCATTGTAATTTTTTTAATGTTACTATTCAGGATAAATTGTTGTGTCCCTGCCACGCTCCCCCCCCCCCCCCCCCCCAGAGATCAGGGGAGGGGCAGATGGTGACTTCAGCAGAGAAGTGTATGGAGCATTAAAAACGCATTATGTAGTGTCATTCCTTGAATGCTTGCCTGGGATGTTTAATGTACATGATTTCAATTTCAGACCCTGTGCTAGGGTTGCCAACTTTCTACTCACAAACACCTCTGCCCTGCCCCTTCTCTGAGCCCCCACCCTCACTCATTTTTACTCAGCTGATTCAGGGGGTGGGGGAGGGGTGATGGCTCTGGGGTGGGGCTGGGGATGAGGAGTTTGGGGTGTAGGAGAGTGCTCTGGGCTGGGACCAAGGGTTTGGAGGACTGAAGGGGATCAGGGCAGGGGGTTGGGGCTCTGGGAAGGAGGAGGGCTCCAGCTGGGGGTGCAGGCTCTGGGGTGGGGCTGGAGATGAGGGGTTTTGGGGTGTAGGAGGGTGCTCTGGGCTAGGACAGAGGGGTTCAGAGGGAGGGGGATCAGGGCTGAGGCAGGGGGTTGGGGCACGGGAGGAGGTCAGGGATGCAGGCTCCGGGCAGCGTGTACCTCAAGTAGCTCCCAGAAGCAGCAGCATGTCCTCCCATCGGCTCCTACGCGGAGTCATGGCCAGGCAGTTCAGCATACTGCCTCGTCTGCAGGTGCTGCCCCCGCAGCTCCCATTGGCTGTGGTTCGCGGCCAATGGGAGCTGCAGAGCTGATGCTTGGGGCGGGGATAGTGTGCAGAGCCCCTTGGCTATCCCTATGCATAGGAGCCGGTGTGGGGACATGCCACTTCTTCTGGGAGCTGCGCGGAGCCACGGTAGGCAGGGGGAGTCTGCCTTAGCCCCACTGTGCTGCTGACCGGACTTTTAACAGCTCATTCAGCTGTGCTGACTGGAGCCACCAGAGTCCCTTTTTGACCAGGCGCTCCAGTTGAATACCGGACACCTGGCAGCCCTACCGTGTGTTCATTCCAGTATGGGGCTCTGTAATTTTGTAGGCATTCTCTGGATCTGGCAGCACATGCACAGAAATGGGTTTCTCCTTTCCTTGTCCGAAGTTGTGACCTGTGCAAGGCAGCAAGAGTGCTCCTTGTGTCACAGGTTTCAGAGTAGCAGCCGTGTTAGTCTGTATCCACAAAAAGAAAAGGAGGACTTGTGGCACCTTAGACTAAACTTTCGTGAGCTACAGCTGTAGCTCACAAAAGCTTATGCTCAAATTTTAGTCTTTAAGGTGCCACAAGTACTCCTTTTCTCCTTGTGTCACAGTTGTCTTCTCTTCCTCCTGTCTCCTATGCAAGTCCTTGGCTACAGATCAGAGTTCAAAACTAAAACATAGTCAAAGTTTCTGTGTACAGGTAGACAAGATAAATCTGGGAAAGGTTCTATTAGCACTGAAAGCTGCTTGTTCCTAAGATTACACAACCATAAGGGAAAGGACAATTTAGTGGCCACATTTTGTCTTTTCCTTTCTATAACATTCTATTCTGGTTCTTATACCAGGCCCAATGCAGTGCTCTCTGAACTGAGTTGGTGAGTAGTTCTCAAAAAAGAACTTTGGTTCCCTCCTCAGAGCCTCATGTATTGTCTTGCCCTGGTTGCAGAAAAATGCCAGAAAAGAAAGGGAAAGGCAACAGTCGTGGTCCAATCGTATCTTCCAACACCACCTGCAATGTCGACCAAAGAGCCTGTGGCTTAAGGATCTGACTCCTCAGTCACCAAAGGACCCATGGAAAAATAAAACCTGTGCAAGATCATTCTCTACCTCGAGGGATTGCCAATGATGTTGGACTGAAGTGGGTTAATTGGGTTTAAGTGGGGTGAAGGAGGTTCTGGGTGCAGGCTATGGGAGGCGCTCACCTCAGGTGAGCCTGCCTTAGCCCTGCTGTGCCGCCAGTCAGACTTTTAGCGGCCCTGTCTGCAGTGCTGACCAGAGCCGCCAGGGTCCCTTTTCGACCAGGCGTTCCGGTTGAAAACCAGATGCCTGGCAACCCTAGTGAAGACTCATGCCCCCCGATAGGGGTGGGGGAGGAGTGAGGGCAGCTGGCTTCAGCAGTGTTACGCAGTATGCTCAGTTTGTGTGAGTATGGTCAGTACAAGCCAAGAAGCAAATCTAGGGAGGCACGTGACCCTGCATGTCCTCCCCACGCCACGCCTCGCCTCGGATGGCAGCACAGTGCTGAGAAGTGTTCTCATAGCAGTTAGCTGTGGCAGAGCGAGCAGGGGGACCTTGCTTTTTTTTTTTTTTAGTGCCCTACATAAGTTTGGAGTGAATATTTTTGTAACTTTTGACTGGGCAATTTTAGTGCTCTAACTAAAAATATGAAGTTTTAATGGCCATTCTCTACTTTATATAAAATGCAGTGTAATGCAAGTAAAATTTAAGACCTCAAGATACTTATTTGTTCCTTCAAAGGTATACTTTGAAGTTTCTCCTGTGTTAGTTGAGTGATGGGTTAAGTTTTTTGTTATGGGTTGAGTTAAAACCTTGCTGAAGCTGATGTGTGACTGACTTGATTTAGGATTGCTGTAAAAAACAGGGTATATCTATACTGCACAAAACCCAAGGGCATCGAGTCTCCGAACCTGGGTCAACTGACTTAGGCTTGCAGGGCTCGTGCTATAGGGTTGAAAATACCAACGTAGACATTTCCACTTGGGCTGGCGCGTGAGCTCTGATGCTTTCCACCTCCGTGGGTTTCAGAGCTCAAGCTGCAGCCCGACTTGGAAGTTGGAACATCTACCGGGCTAAAAATAGTATTGTAACACAAAACGGGGTCAATTAACCTGGACTCTGAGACTTGGTTTTTTGCAGTGTAGACATAGCTTTACGGGGCTACACCTAAAACAAGGAATAATGGAGTTTGCTCAGACACTAGCACCATGTGGACAGAGGATTCCACTGGGTATTCTGATCAGGAGTATGTGGGGGGATGTGTGTGGTTGTGGAGGAAGTCTAGTTGTGGAGGCCGGCAAACTGTCATTCAGAGGTGGCAAGAAAGTCAATCAGTTAAGTTAAGCATGGTGTGCCCTTGGGAGACGCCTAGAGGAAGGTTCTGGGTCAGGAGTTGGCTATAAGAAGCTTGGGCTGCAAACAAAGAAGCTAACCTCTGGTTTTGGTTCCTTCTATGTTCAGAGAAGCAGGACTTTGAATATTCCTTGTAAATAAACAGCACTGCATCAAAGAATATACCGGATTCCATCAACAATTTCTACTCCCAGCTGGAACATCCCCAGAGCCCCAAACTTTGAGTAGGCACTCAGGTCATTAAAAGGGGTAACAGTTTGTAGTTGCCACTAAAATAGTTAGCAATCTGCAATGGGAAATCTAGTGTGTATAATAAAGAATACTTGTGGTTAATTACTTGCATGCTGATTGTAGTGATGACTTGAAGCAATCTGGTGCATGTTTTAACAGGTAAAACACAAAATGGGGTATTGGTGTCTGCTGCAGATCACCAAATCAGATTAGGGAATAGGATGATCAGCTCCAGCTCCTTACACACCTATCTAAAATTTGTAGTGAAAAAAACCCTGTTACCATGTGCAGGGCGGAGGTGGGGCGGGGCGGGGGGAGACTTCAGTTTGAGTGAGATCTGCTAAAGATCTCATGCTGCTCGTACTAAAACATACTTGGAATTTCTAAAAATTATAGAGGACTCCTTCCTAACTCAAAGAGCATTGTATTCAACCCAGGGGAATTCAATGAGATCTTGTCTTGGCAGATAGAGGAATTGATCACAGAACTAAAAGCTTGTGGTTGCTTAGGTACAAATGATCATTACTTAATTACATTCACTATTTGTAAATGGAATAAAGTCCTCGCCAGCAAATATTTTTAAAAGGTTGAATTTCACAAAGGTGAAAACAGTTATGAGCCAAATCAGCTGGGAGGAAAAACCTTAAACAGAATAGTGAATTGTGATTAGGAACAGTTTCTATGGTCTGTGTTACAGAAGGTCAGACTAGATGATCACAATGATCACAATGGCCTTAATTTATGAACCTGTGCACTGTGTCAAACCTTACTCAATTTAAATAGTCATTTTATGGGGAGTGGTTTACTTTATTCTCCTTGGAGATCGCTGGTTAACCCAGTTTTTCCTCCTGCAGTGGTAGTAATTTTGTTTGAGATCACTGTTATAATGGATGTTACTATTGTAATCGTTAAAAATGTATGCGAGGTCCCATATACGTATGGCTTTATTGCAGGATTAATGGGAGAGAAGATGGCTGCCAATGTGAAAATACAGTAAGGTGTTGTAGCGAGGTGATGACTCACTGCCGCAGCGCCTCCTGCCGGTTATCCTGGGAATTGGCTCAATTTCAGCCCAGAGCACCCTCTGCAGGCTGGTGGCTCACTTGCCTCATGCCCCCCTGTCCCTCCCAGACCCTGGTGCCCCTTTACCTTGGGTGCTGCCCCCTGGCAGTGCCCCCACACTCTGGGTCTCCCCTCCTACGGGAACCCCCAACCCTCTAAACCCACCTTGCCTCAGTGGCTACTGTCAGTCATCTAGCCCCTGCTCACTAAGGCAGACTACAGTCTGTAATGGCCACTCATCATTGGCAAGGGGTTAGGACCAGCTGCCTCAGCCTATTCCCAGGCTGCACCTCTGTAGCCCCAATGCCTTTGTAGGCCTTCACCAAGGCCTGCAGCCTGGGGGTTTACCAGGCTGGAGCTCCCAGCTCCCTTTGCCCTTCCCCAGCACTGCTCCACCTCAGGTACCTTGCTCCCAGATAGCTAGCCCTTTGCATTCCCAGGCTAGAGTGAGACTCCTTCAGCTCCTGGCCCCCAGCCTCTTATCAGGGCCAGCTGAGCCCTAATTGAGCCAGCTACACCTGTGGTCAGCTGCTTTTACCCAATTCTTAATCCCTTTCCCTCTCAAGGGCTGCTTTTATCCCCTGTTCTGCAGGAGTGGGGCAGCTGCCCCACTACAGATGTGTGCATAGCATCAGACATATCTTGGTCTTTCTCTATTGTGTCCCTCATCTCCTCTCCTGCCCTTGTTTCAGAGTAGCAGCCGTATTAGTCTGTATTCGCAAAAAGTAAAGGAGTACTTGTGGCACCTTAGAGACTAATAAATTTGTTAGTCTCTAAGGTGCCACAAGTACTCCTTTTCTTTCTCCTGCCCTTGGTTTCTAATCATCCCTCATTGTTATATCTCATTGTAAAGGTAATTTATTTGTCTTATGTCTAGAGGCACCAGTTAAGGCTGAAAACCCTCTTGTGCTCCGTGCTGTACAAACACATTAAGAGCTTATAATCTATTTAGATATGACAGATAAAAGATAGAAGGAAGATGGACGCAGGGAGACTAACTGACTTGCTCAAGGTCACACAGCAAAGCTGGGAATAGAACCCAGGTCTCCTGATTGCCCTGTCCCCTAGACTACTCTGCCTCTCAAATAAATAAACTGTGTGGGGCAGGGACCTGTCTTCTTTTTAAAACCTGTCTATAAAGTGTGTCATGAACATCTATGATGCTGCGGCACTCAAATGTAAATGTGGCAAGAGAACTATGAAAAAAGGGAAAGGTAATATACTTTTTATTTCTGTATTGCCTTGATTACAGGATCTCAAATCCATTTCACAGGCCTCTCTACCCTGGATTAATTTAGACTTGATTCTGCTGTAGATATTGCACCACTTACAGCTAGGGAAACTGAAGAACAGAGATGGTGACTTGGGCAGTGGTCAGGGGCTGTTTAGCCACAGGGCCCGTGCCCAGTGACCCTCAACTCCATCCTGGGCAGAAGCTGCGGGATGGGGGAAGCCCCTGCAGTGTGCGCTCCCCCCCGGTCCCACAGTGATAAATAAGTTGAGAACCACTGGTTTAAGCACAATGTTGTATAGATGTGTTCTGAGCACATATTAGATTACATGGTACTTAAAATGCTGACAGCAGCCAAGTGGATACTTGTCTAGTTTCATGCATCTAACCACCACTGCCTCAGGTTTACCCCATGTGAAAACAGCTTTATGTAGACACACAAACATGTTTATGGAGCAGGCTAATGGATCTGTGGTGAGGCCCTTTTAAAAAGCAAATCTTGGTTGGCTATGAATCCGAAGCACTAGCGGGGAACACTCTGATGATATTATGTATTCTTCCTTCCTTGCAAAATGGCATGGTAAAGACTTCCCTTTTGATGTTTGCCTTTAATTCACAGTTAGCTGCATCAAAGCCTCAGTGGCTTGGCTCTGAGCACAGGTGGCCCACTTGTTTATCCAGGACTGCTCCTTGGGTGGGCACATAGGGGTTGTTCTTGCACAGGCCACGTGGCTCCCTTGTTCCTAAATATTTTACACCTCTCCACTTCCAGGTGACACTGACTGGATGGAACTGGATACTTTATTTAACAGCCCAATATGTACACTGAGGATGCACTGGCATCTTAAACCCAGTTTTACAGACATTTTAAATTCAGTGTTTGGGCTGAAATTTTTCATGCTTGTATTTGGCCAAAAGTTGTATGTTTTTGGAAAGAATAACCATCTGAGATCATTTATGAAAGCATTTCTAGAGGTTTAAGGTGTCTTAGAGATATGTCTGTTGTGTCAAATAACAATCCTTTTGCTCCTTTACTAGCAACTTTCATTTGAGGTTCTCAGCACTTTAAGGACATTTAAGCCACAAGAGCCCCTGAAAGATAAATAAACTCCCAGTTTCCAGGTGGAGAAAGTAAGGCAAAGGGGAAGTGACTTATGCATAGCCCCATAGTAAAACTGTGGCAGAATAGATGTTAATGTCTCCAGGCTAGAAGTCCTGGCACAAATCACTAGACTATGGCAACTTCATAATTTAATGAACCAAAAAGAAATTGGAAGTGGTGTTGGGTGTAGTGTTGAATGAGAACAAGTGCTGTTGAAATCTTGATTACCAATAACATTGTAGGTGCCCTTGCTTTCCAGATATCTGCTGCAGTGCTCTGGCAATTTATAGTGTCCATCCCTCTCCTCAGAGGCAGGTCATATTTCTATAGGACTTTAACCCCAAAGCATCTCTTCCTCCTGTCCTTGCTTATAGCTGACCTTTAGCTGTTGGCTCATTTACTCTTCTATTGTAATCCTGATCTGTGGCTTACTTCCCCATACAGTAACTGACAACAAATTTGAAAATACTTTGCATCCTTGTTCTGCCAGAGGAGGGGACTGAATTGTCAGGTAAAAGCCTCTGATTTTTCCCATTTTGTCATATAGTGTCCCTGTGCAAATGCAACTGGTTCTTCCTGTGCATCTAAATGAACAAGTCGGCCCTCCTCTCACCCTCTACAACCTTGGTCCCTGGGAAGGGATGGGGGGGGGTGGAAGTTAGCGGCTGGTTGGTCCTATTATTGCAGCAACATGAAGCATAATAAAGCACCTTCTTCAATTGCCATCATTGTTCTCCTCCTCCTCCTATGCTTTATGGTCATTGACAGCCTCCTCCCCTTTAGTTGGAATTCTCCTGGTGTCTTCTAGTAGCACATAAAATCTGTCTTATTTATGCCATGCCCTGACTGGCTCAGCCTTCCAGTAAGTGGTGGGTAGTTCAGACTTTTTGCTGTATTCAGGTCATTGCTTCTGTGCCTTCATACCCCAGATTTTTTTCTATTTCAGGGTAATCCTTTTCCCTGATGTATCCCCTGGATCACTGCTGTCATAGTGCCCTTAGTAGTTTTCTCTGCTTTTTCACAATGATATAGGCCCTATATTATGGCCAGTTTTCTTTTCCAGAGGATTAAATGGTTCTCTCTTTGGAGCCTTTGAGTAACAGCCGTGTTAGTCTGTATTCGCAAAAAGAAAAGGAGTACTTGTGGCACCTTAGAGACTAACCAATTTATTTGAGCATAAGCTTTCGTAGCTTCATTGGATGCACCGATGCATCCGATGAAGTGAGCTGTAGCTCACGAAAGCTTATGCTCAAATAAATTGGTTAGTCTCTAAGGTGCCACAAGTACTTCTTTTCTCTTTGGAGCCTGTGTTCCTTAATTACTTTTCTAAATCTCCCAGGCAATCAAATCAAGGTCTCCTATGTAGCAGATCCTTTATCACTAGGCTGCTAGGTATTCCTGGTAAATCATGCTCTATCTCCGCTACTTCTGCCTGAGGGAGGCCTGGCTAGTTCTTACAACTGGGGGGACCTGGGTTCTATTTCCAGCTTTTCTGCAAGTCTCCATGTTCCTCCTTAGATAAGTCACTTAACTTCTCTGGATAAAGCTACCAAGTGAGCTCAATTACGTGAAGAGGAGCATTTTGGGGACAAGCCTAGGTAAAGTGGAGTACCAACTATTGGCAGGGGGAGAGAGGATCTGGGAATGCATCCAACTGGAGCTTTTCCGTGAGCTAGCAGGCTAATTTCCAAGCTGTGTGCTCTAGGAACCTCTGCTGGTTAATGGAAATGCAATTTTGAAGTATATTGGTGTTTTCCAGATTGATTTGTTCCTGCCAGAAACCAAGCTCAGACATTCCCATCTGTTGCTATGGACTGGCCAGAAAGTGCTATATAAACAAATACAAGAACTGTTGTATTGATCACTGCACATCACATCATCTTTGCCCTTTTCACTCCTGCATACAGTAAATACAATTTTGCATTTAGAAAAGGAAACAGAAAAAGTGACTGAAAAGTAGCCCCTATTGTGGTGACTGGAGAATATTTGCTTAGGGCTTTCTATTTTCAGGAGATTCTTTCCTCTGGCTGTTTATATAGATACTTGCAGATCTTCAGTGACATTAGACTACATCTTCCTCTGCTGAATTCCCAGCGTGCGCAGTCAGTTACGCTTCCTACTCAGATTAAAATATAGCTACAGTAAAATAGGTTAAATAGAATGAATGAGTGTAATTTAGCACAAATAATACTATCAGAGCTATTCATCTAGCTAATTTTAGTAAATGGGTTGTTAATGGATTAAAGTAATTAAACATCAATATCATTAACAGCTTAAACAGTAACCTACCCTGCAAGGGCCTTCCTTATCTGACCTCATGGTAACAAATCCGTGCCTACCTAAGCTGTTATGGCTGTCTGGGCTGCATAATGTGGCTACCTAGAATGTCAGTGCAGCAGCTGTGGAAGAATTTAGGTCCTTCAGCTCAGGGTGGAGAATCTTTAGGGCTTTTTTGCACTATAGGGCAAATGATACCCACTTGAACAGTTCTGATTTTATCCAGGAGAGGGTAATGTTGCAAATAGACACCAGCCAGTTCCTAACATCTGGAAAGAGAACAGCTCTGCTCCTACCAGAGGTGTCCCATGTGTATTACACTTCCTGCATATGATTGCTGCTGAGGGAAGGGGTACTTCTTATACTAGTGTCCAACATTCTAATGTTCAGCACCATAGTGCTGGCTCTCAGCTCCTTGTTGCGTAGCTTCAGGTAGAGCTGCTGCCACTCGCAACACTGGGAAGGTTGTTGTTTTGAATAGCTGTAAAGCTTGATGAAAGGACTGTGAGGTTTGAGGAGCAGGTCCCTGGGCTTCTGTTTTTGTTTTAGCACCAGGTTAGCAAATGGAAGTTTAAAGGGCCTTTTGTTTCTGTGTGTAGCTCCAGCTCTTAGTTTTAAAAAACAATATATTATTTTGAAAACAGTGTGGCTGTTTACAAGTGTGCATCTAGTTTCTGTAATTACCTTCAAAAATAAGAGAATTGGGTTTAATTGTAGACTTCTGAATTTTCCATGATTAGAAAAACTGCCCTGAGCTTTCAAATAATCACTCTGATTCCTATAGCTGTCAGATTTGTCAGAATACAAAATATTTTTTTTGTGCCCTCTGTCCATGTGACTCCTGCTTTAAAATAAGGCAAACAGTGAGGGACAAACAAGAAACCTCCAAAAGATGGTCTGCCTTAAATCGAACTCCCATCTCTGCTCTCCCTGGCAAGCAGACTACTCTGATTTAAAGATGCTCTTCCATGAAAACACTCATAGCTGCATACGCCATAGTAAGCCACAGGAACTTTCTCACTTGGATGTGAATTTATTGGTGTGAGGATTAAGGTGACTAAACGATAAATGTTTGGCTCTGTTATGGGGCTTTTACTTCATAGGTCACAAAGCACCTCATAAAGGGAGGAATTTCAGGAAAGTTTCATTATCCCCATTTTATAGATGGGGGTTGGGACTGGCACTTTAACCAAGAAGCTGGCTCTTGCAACTCTTTCCCTTTGGGAGGAGCCCAACCAGTTGGAAAAGTAGGGTATATACCAGGAGAGCAGTCCTTTTTGCCTGCTGTTAAAACAGCTGTGGACAGAGGAGGCGGAAAGACAGATTGGGTTCCTTCCACTCTAAGTCTATTCCCTGGAGATTGCTCCAGTGGCTCAGCTTCCCGTACCTTTGGGAAGCCGCATTAGGTAGGCATCCCCAGCACCTGCTCGAGGTGGTCGGAGAAGCCGGAGGGCGTGTCTACACTACAAACTTAAGTCTACATCAGTTAAGTTGATATCCAGCTGCCACAGTAATTAAGTCGGTAGTGCATGACCACACCACATGCCTTATGTCAGTGGAGCATGTCCTCACTAGCAGTGCTGCCATTGATGCAGAGAGCAGTGCACTGGGGGTAGCTATGCCACAGAGGTTTTTGGGAAGGGCCTGCAATGCCTCCATGGCACCAAAACATTCTCTCTCTCAGGGGGGACTGGGAACATGGCTTCAACACTTTCTCTCTCCTTCCTCTGATTTGAGCTGGAACCCATAATATTTCATGCCTTTTGTTCAAAAGACTGGCATAGCCATGCATATGCCATATCCCAAGAAGCATGGACCCCACTCAGTTGTGCACCGTTGTTGCAAGCATTACAAACACCACATTCCTTATCCTGCAATATTTCCAAAGCCGCTGGGCAGAACATTGCCGTGTCTTTCAAGCAGCCCTGCAGGAAGCCATAGAACAAAACAATTCCCGGTTGCTGCTGTTAGCTGTGCAGCTGCTGAACACAGGTGAGTGCCATTTCTGGTCCCCAGAAACACCCACTGATTGGTGGGATTATGCAATTATGGGATGAGCAGCAGTGGCTGCAGAACTTCCATATGCACTAGGCTACTTTCTAGGAACTGTGTGCAGAGCTCTCCTGAACCCTGTAGTGCAGTGACACTGAAATTAAACCTGCTTTGACAGTGGAGAACCGAGTGATGATCGCTGTGTGGAAATTTGCAATGCCACACTGCTACCGGTCAGTGGGGAATCAATTTGGAGTTGGTAAATCCACTGTGAGGCTGTTGTCGTCCAAGTATGCAGGGCCATTAGTTGCCTTTTGCTCATAAGGGTTGCGACTGTTCAGTGGTAGCAGATGACAGAACGAGGAGTAATGGTCTCAAGTTGCAGTGGGGGAGGTTTAGGTTGGATATTAGGAAAAACTTTTTCACTAGGAGGATGGTGAAACACTGGAATGTGTTACCTAGGGAGGTGATGGAATCTCCTTCCTTAGAAGTTAAGGTCAGGCTTGACAAAGCCCTGGCTGGGATGATTTAGTTGGGGATTGGTCCTGCTTTGAGCAGGGGGTTAGACTAGATGACCTCCTGAGGTCCCTTCCAACCCTGATATTCTATGACTCCAGGCAATGTGCAGGAGATACTGGATGGTTTTGCCACAATGGGGTTCCCTAACTGCAGTGGGGCAATAGATGGCACGTATATCCCTATCATGGCACCAGACCACCTTGCCAAAGAGCACATAAGCAGAAAGGGATACTTTTTGTGGTGGTGTAAGCACTGGTGGATCACCAGGGACATTTTAGCGACATCAGCGTGGGATAGGGGAAGATGCATGACATGTGCATCCTTAAGAACTCGGGTCTGTTCAGAAATCTGCAAGCAGGGACTTGCTTTCCGGAATACAAACAAACCATTGGCAATGTTGAGATGCCAGTAGGGATCCTGGGAGACCCAGCCCTACCCCTTACTCCCATACTCATGATGCCATTCACTGGATACCAGCACGGATCGGTTCAACAACAGGCTCAAGTGCTGAATGGTGGTTGAATGGACCTTTGGCTGTTTAAAAGGTTGCTGGCACAGTTTCCTTACTAGGTTAGTGAAAGCAATATCCCCATTCTTATCGCTGCCAGCTCTGTGCTTCATAATATCTGTGAGGCAAAGGGAGAGAAGTTTCCACAGGGGTGGGGCGTGGAGGTGGATAGGCTGTCTAATTTTGAGCAGCCAGATACCAGGGCTATAGGAAGAGCTCAGTGTGGAGCATTGCTTCTCAGGGAGGCTTTGAAAACCCATTTCAGTAATGCTCCACGGTAATGTATGCCGCTTCTGTGTATTGTGCCTTCCTATACTGTGAACCTTGCTGTGACAGCTGGGTTTTTCCCTTCTGCAGTTTTTGCTCTCCATTACCTGAGTTTCCCTGTGTCTTCTTCTCCCCCCCCCCCATTTTAAATTAATAAAGATGAATTCATTCTCAAGACATGGACGTTTATTGAATAAACATCCTGAAATTACAAATATAACCTCAAACCCGCGGAATAAAATTGGAAGAGGAAAAACACATTCATCTTGTCTTTAAAAGCACAGCAGCCGTATCTGTCACACATCGTCGTATGTGAGGCTTTTATTCTTAGGACCCTCCCCCAGGGTTGAGTGGAAGGGATATTGCATTTCCCCCCATCAACTCCTGGAACATTTGGGAGAGGGGGAATACCGTGATGTTGGAATACCATTGTGCAAGTACTGCAGAGGGAGACCCTCGAGGTGTTTCTCCTAAGAGTCAACCAGATGCCCCAACATGTCTCTGTTCCTTCAGAATCCCCAACATCTCCTGCTGCGTGCCACTCTCCTGGGCTGCTCTCCATGTCCAGTTTTCAGAGAGAAATCCTCCACACTCTTTGCTTGGTGTCCGTTGTCCCAGAAGTGTTCATAATATCAGTACACAGGTCATCACAAAGGCCATGATTTTGTCACGGATATTTCCTTAAAAGTCATGGACAGGTCACGGGCAATAAGCCCGTGACTTGTCCTTGACTTTTACTAAAAACATCTCTGACAAAATGCGGAGGGAGGAGGATGCAGCACCCTGTCTCCCCTGCAGCGGCTGGGAGCTGCAGTGACCCCATTGCTCAGTGGCTTGGAGGGGTCCCCCGCAACCCACAGCAGCAGGGGAGCTGCAGAAGTCCCCCTGCTCCTGGCCACTGACCAGCTCCAGGGTTTCTCTGCTGCTGCAGGCATGGTGGGGGGAGCTAGCTGTCCATGGGGGCTGGGGAGCTGCAGGGGGCTCTCTCCTCCACC
This sequence comes from Dermochelys coriacea, assembly GCF_009764565.3. Taxonomy (NCBI): domain Eukaryota; kingdom Metazoa; phylum Chordata; order Testudines; family Dermochelyidae; genus Dermochelys; species Dermochelys coriacea. Next base: position 4,207,812 of record NC_050069.1, on the reverse strand, counting down.
CCATGGCTGCTGAGGAGATCTGGGGTCCGTCTGCCACCGGTGGCTGCGGAAGGGGGGGCCTGGCTGCTGAACAGTGCCGGGGTCCCTCTGCCACCGGCAGCTGCGGGAAGGGGGCCCGGCTGTTCGCAGTGGCTGGGCTGCTGCCGGGTCCCCAGTGTCAGGAAGGTCGCTGGAAGTCACGGATTCCGTGACATAATCTTAGCCTTAGTCATCACGTGTTTTCTTTTGCCTTCATCTCATCTGGGAGAGCAACTCCGGTGGTCTGGAGGGAGAACTGAAGGCCGCACTTTCAGCTGTAAGTCATGGGAAGCACCAAGCAACTATTGTCAGTACAGACCCAGTGTCTAGTGCAGAGTTGCTATGTCAAAAATCACTCACCTTATTTCACAGAAGTTTAAGGCAGAACGTTTTCATTTATGCAAGGTATTCGTTGTATCTGTTTGCTGTCCCAGCTATGCTGAGTATGGCCCAGGGGCATGGGTGCCGGACCGTCAGCAGCATTGGATGTGCAACCCTTGGCGGGACCAGAGATGGGTAGGCGGCTGTGCCACCTCCCCTTTGAAATGTGGACCTTGTCTGGAGATCGGGGGCCAGCGTTGATCCTTCCTAACTGCAAGCCTTGGCAGAGGCTGCAGTGGGGGGGTGCTTGCAGCAGCAAGCAGACACCGTAAAATTTCCCTTCCCCTAACCCACTGGTGTCACTGCTGCTAGCCATTGCCCAAGGCTTGCAGTTACTAAGGTCAGCGCCGACCCCTGCCACCCAAACTACAGCCATGTTTTGGAACCTGTGAGTGAAGGGGTGAAAAATCACAACAGGGGGCGGGGGGGAAGAGGCACTATTGTTTGTGGTCTGAGCAGTTGAAATAAAAACAACCACAGTCTCCCCCAGGTGACCACAGCTGATGCCCTCAGGAGAGTAAAAACAGAGGTGGGAAGGGAATGAGATGCTGCAAGTGTCCGGGTCCAGACTGGGTCCTTGTGTGTACTGCGATGATGCCAGGCGAATTAATACTGGAGTAGTGTGGGAAGGTCTTCTACCACGGTGGAAGAAATAGGCAGCCTTCCTCAGAAACCTTCTGCAATGGATTGCAGAGTTCCTCCATGAAAGTTTCCTGGAGATCTCGAGTGTTTCCCGGCCATCCTTGTATACATAAACAGTCTTTTTTTTGTGGGTCACTCTTTGCCTAGCTCATGTGGCCACTGGGAAGCAGATAGCCACTTTATCTTGTTAACTTTTAATTCAAAATATAAGAACATGTGACCCCAAATTATTACTTGATATTGCATACTCACCAGAGGTTCCTTTCCTGCCATCATGCTCTGCCATGATGCTGTTCTGCGACTGCCTGGACTGCTCCAGGGTTACAGATAGCTCCTGGCCCTCCTGTCTCCCATTCTCCTCCTCATCTTCCTCGTCCAAAGCCACCGCCTCGATGTTGTGCTGACCTGGGACTCCCACTCCTCAAAAGTAGCCATGTTGCTCTTATGAGTTGTGGTGGGGTTGCCACTGAGAATCACATGCAGCTCCTTGTAGAAGTGGCATGTCTGAAGTGCTGCATCAGAGCAACAGTTTGCCTCCCTTTGCCTTCTGGTATGCCTGCAGCAGTTCCTTGATTTTCACGTTGCACTGCTGTGTGTCCATGGTATAGCCCTTCTCCCTCATGCCCCACGTGATCTGCTCGCAGATGTCTACATTTCTACTGCTGGATCGGAGCTGTTCTTGCACTGCCTCTTTGCCCCACAGATCAAGAAGATCACCACCTCCTGAATACTCCAGGCTGGAGAGAGTGTTTGGAGCATGGAGCTGTCATGATCAGTTGTGCAGGCAAGCTCTCCATGCCAAAAAACAGAAATGGAAATTCAAAAGTTTACAGTCCTTTAACAGGGGAGGGGCTCTTTCCTGTATATCTGGCTGCCAGGCAGTGAAGCTGAAAACGTTTACCGGAGTGGTCACAGCAGAACATTGTGGAACACCTCTTTGGAGGCCAGTTAGATCAACATAAGCAACACAGTGTCTACGCTGCCTCTGTCAACCTAGCAACATCGAATTAGGCGCTGCGCCTCTCGTGGAGGTGTAGCAATTCAGTCAATGTAGCAGGCGAGTTACGTTGGCAGAACAGACCTGGTAGGTAAGGCAGCTTACGTCGACCTAACTGTGTAGTCTCGTCTCTTCTTCGATGCTTGCACATTCTAAAAGCTCCAGAAATACCTACAATTATCTCCTTGCACTGGTGTTTTGTTACACCTTTCCGTTTTCCATGTTGTATTGTTTCTGTTCAGAATTTGATTTTACAATACTGTCTTCTGACAAGTATGTGTGTTTATCCCAGCGTAGAGAGAGGCTATTGACAGCTATTTTATTCATTTTCTTTATAATTAAAAAAAATCGACACTATGTAAATGCACACAGGAACATGTGGCTACATGGATTACCATTGTTACCCCTATTCTCCCTTCCCTGGTCTCACCAGCTGTTTTATTACACCCACTTGTTGCATCTTGTTCTTAGGCTGTAAGTTCTTCAGATCAGGGACCCTTTTTATTTGAACAGCTCTTGGGGAAAATGGTGGTGTCTAATGTACTGGAGTTGGGTCCCTGGGGACTTGGATTCAGTTCCTGGCTGTGGGAAGAGACTAAATGTGTGGCCTCAGGCAAGTCACTTAATCTCTTTCCCCATGTGTAAAATGAAGATATTCCCTGCCTCATAGCAGACCAGGCCAGAGACTCATTCAGCAGCTGCCAGAGTCCGATTGGGTGGGTGGGTAGGTGGATGAATCCCAAACCTCTGAATGTGGAATTGCCTCTTTAGATATCAGCAGATCCCTTCCAGTTTTGTATAGGGAATAGTGCTATTTCTATGGCATGAGTCTGGGTATAGAGGGTACTCTGAGCCAGCATTGGCAGTGCAGGTTGGCTGAGGCACATGATGGGGAAGGAGAAGGCTGGGGAATAAATGCAATAAGCTTTTGTATCGTTAGTTCGTTTGCACATTCTACTAGTTGAGCATAAGAGGAAGAATCTATAGTAGGAGTACGACTTAAGTCCTGCAGGGCAGAGGCTTGCTTTCTTCCTGTGTGTGTTTCCTTTGCCTAGCCAGGTGAGGCACTGATCCTGATTGGTAGTTCCCAGAGATCCCATAATATAAATGTCAAATATTATATAAATATATATAAATGTCAAATATAATAACCAGGAACAGTCTCGTCTCTTCTTCTTTCCCCCTCTCTTGACCTGGGTAACAGTTGGCATTGGATAGTCCTCATGTAAGGGGGCCAGACTAGGTCTGTCAGGTATGACTCACTTGCTGGGTAATGGCTAATGGAGAGAACCTGTGAAACCTGGCACTGAGCCTCTGGCACATGAGCAAGGAGCTAGAAGCCTGGCTAATGTTCTCACATTTGCCAAATCTACTCTTTCCTGGTAAATTAGACTTATATTTGCACTTTCTACAAGGAAATTTACTGTTTTTGATACCTGATTTGGTGCAAGATCATTTCACATGAAATCAGCATGATAATAGCCCTGATACTAGAATGTTATGTTCTGTTTCCCAGACTCCTCTCTTAAATTAATATATCCAAGTCAGATTTCCCAGGCTTGCACGCATTTCTTCAGAATTTTCTCTTTGGTGTTTGAAATGTTCTAAGAGACCACTTAGGGCTGCCTTGATACTGCTGTGTTTGTACTTAGGGTTAAAGAGCAGACACTTATTGCAAGAATTATGGAAATAGTTTTTTTGGATCAGTGACTTTGTTGAATGTTCCAGCTTTTGTAAGAGCACCACTAGGAAGTTATTGGAAATGGTTTGGCTTTCTACATTTCCTTCTGACCCTTTTTTAGTGCAACTTAACCACAAAAGCATTCAATATTTCTAATACATATGACCATGAAAAATAGATTAGGAATAATACTACTGGAAATCTGGCTTGAAAGGTTACCCTTTGGCATGTTGTATAATATATAGTGTGACAAAACTCTGTCCTTGCCTCTGTAGGTCCTATGTTTCCTGGCAGATTTCACTAGCCTCAGAGGCTCACTGTGACCCTCCACATAACCCGTCTCTCTAGAGACAAGGGTCACAGTCTACTGAGCCATTTTCATCATAAGCCAGCGAGGGAGGTGAGGAGAAGTTATCCTTCCTTGCACAGTCTCTGTTGTCTCCCAGTCTCAGTGATTAATCAGGGGCAAAGGTGGGGGGGAGGAGGCCGGGCCCACCCTCTACTCTGGGCTCCAGCCCAGGGACCCTAATAGTATCAGCTATGGTAGCTGACCTTTTAGAAACATGTCATGTACAATTCCCTCTGCTACTTCCCCCACAGCAGCCCTCACTTCCTCAAGCTCCACACTTCACCCTTATCTCAGGGCCTCCTTCCTTGTGCCTGATATGGTGTGTACTACTCAGCCTCTCCAACAGCACAACTTCCTCCCACAGCTCCGGACATGCACCCCCACCTGACTGACTGAGAGGCTTTTAACTAGTTTCAGCCAGCCCCTGATTGGCTTCAGGTGTCAATCAACCTAGCCTTCTCCCTGCCTTCTGGAAAGTTCTTAATTGGCCCCACGTGTCTTAATTGACCTGGAGCAGCTGCCATTTCACTTATCCTGGTACCAGGGATTTGTTTAGCCTGGAGCTAATATATTCATCTCCCACTACTTTTCTATAGCCATCTGGCCTTGCCCTGTCACAATGGGTATAGTGTGTGTGTGTGTGTGTGTGTGTGTGTGTGTGTGTGTGTATAAAAACACTTGCACATTCTAAAAGCTCCAGAAATACCTACAATTATCTCCTTGCACTGGTGTTTTGTTACAGTTTTTTCCGTTTTCCGTGTTGTTGTATCTGTTCAGAATTTGATTTTACAATACTGTCTTCTGACAAGTGTGTGTGTTTATCCCAGCTCAGAGAGAGGCTATTGAAAGCTATTTTATTCATTTTCTTTATAATTAAAAAAATCAACACTATGTAAATACACACAGGAACATGTGGCTACATGGATTACCATTGTTACCCCTATTCTCCCTTCCTTGGTCTCACCAGCTGTTTTATTACACCCACTTGTTGCATCTTGTTCTTTAGGCTGTAAGTTCTTCAGATCAGGGACCATTTGTATTTGAACAGCCCTTGGGGAAAATGGTGGTGTCTAACATACTGGAGTTGGGTCCCTGGGGACTTGGGTTCAGTTCCTGGCTGTGGGAAGAGACTAAATGTATGGCCTCAGGCAAATCACTTCATTTTACACATGGAGAGAGAGATTAAGACATTCTCTGTCTCATAGCAGTATGGAGAAAAGAACTGGTAAGTGCTCACAAAATATAGTGCCCTGCATAAGTACCTAGAATCTGATATGGGTTCTCTGGTCACTACTATAATACTACTTTTTGATGTATGGAAGAGGAAAAGTGAGCCAATTTGAGAGTTTGTCCAAGTTCCTGTAGAAAGTGAGTAAAGGACAGGAGACTTACTGTGTTTAGCACTTCATTGCCCTTCTAAGTACCATGTAGCTGCCATCTCCTTCAGTGTGTGTTTGGTGTCAGGGGAGTGGGGAACTTGCTGAGAGGTTAAAGTGTGCAATTAATGGTTCGATATTCAAGGCTCTTATAGAAGCATGTAAGCCCTCCTTCTTCCCTTAGAGGAAAAACATTCTACAATGGTGTCCGATTTTTATCGAACTGACAAATCAAATGACCGATTTCTCCCCAAGTGTGCTTAACTTTTGGGTTCTGTGCCTGGGTTAAGAGGTGTGCTGTAGAAGTGATTTATAATAACCGCATATGGCCAGGTTTGAATGTGGAGAGCAAGCACTTCCCATCAGGTCAGTTCTGGTTTTGCATGCACTTGTTTGAGGAGTGAGTTGCTTTTCTCATATCCTGTCACCTGTTCTGGCAGCAAAATGGGGGGACGGGCCCCAACCCCCACTCTCCATATAGGCTTGTTTTGCACAGAGATCCAATCTGCAGTTATAAATCTGCCTTTATAATGTTGAGAAAGGTGGAAGTACTCTGCTTTTTGCAAACTGCACCTTTCCATCTGTTCCCCTTATGAGCTTATTGTGTTTGGATGATGTCATTTTTACGCTTATCTTTTTGCTTCCTCAAAGAGCTTCCATCACTTGTTTTTTTTATAATAATAGATTAATGTAATAAATCTTACCATGCCACTAGCAAGGGTAATGCTTTGTAATGTGAGGTTATCTGATATTAACGTTGCGGGGGGGGGGGCGGCTCAGGATGTTTTGTTTTTAATATCCACCTGGAGTCAGGTGGAAGGGGATCCTCCCCAATCCAACAGCATGGACATGAAAACTCTAAATGCATGAAAACAGTTTGTACAACTTAGTTTAAAAGTTCAATAAGTTTCAGACTAAAAAAACTAATGATGAATTGTTTAGTTAGTATCCCCACTAGCTGATGGAAACACATTGCACTGGCTTTATCTTCAGCCTTCTGCCATACACTCCTCTCTCTTAGCATGTACCAACATTACTGCAGACTGTCATCCTAGCTCACTGGCACATTGGAGGAAGTAAATTTCCAGCCATTGTTCCAAGTGCAGCAGTGATGATAAATCAAGGGATGTCAGGAGGCTAACAGGTGGCAAATTTTTCGTGCTTCAAAAGGCTGTAGGAATCCACCTGTTTTGAGCAGCTGGGATTTTCAGCCCTGGTTCCTCTTAAACTGCACAGGAGCTGCTATGAGTAGGAGAATTTTCATGTAATATGAAAATGGTGTCCTCTTGGTGCCCACGCAAAGTTCAGTCTGTGGTTGCTCTGTGTGATCACATAGACAGGTGCTTAATCTTTGTAACAAAGAGCTATTGAATCATGGCTGTGATTGGCTCATGCTTACTCCTATGGTAGTATGTCCAGAGTAAGGATGTGCATTTTTTCTTCATACCCCAGATGATGTCTGTTCCCTAATACTTTCCCCAAATCTCTGATCACTCTATAGCTTAATAATGTATACTCTTCAGATCACTGGCCACTCCTTGTGCACTTTTATTGCCAATATTCAAGGAAGCTTCATCAGAGAGCTTCACCTTTATTTGTGCAGTCACCGTCCTTAGTAAATATTTTCACTGTTAGCTCGCTCTTGGTTTCTGCTGCTTTCCAAAGATTTCCCAACTGAAAGCTGTTCATCACAGGCATTTCTTGAAGGAGCAAGCAGTCATCTAAGTGTTGGTACACACAGTAAATCTGGTACATCATAGACATTTTTAAAGTTGCAATTTTAATATTTTTTTTCTGATTTACAGTGGCTCTCTCTAGTTTCCTTCACTTCGAGGAGTCTATGAAATCTGCAGAATGGTAATGGTATTTCACAAAGCTGTCTACACTGTTTGTCCTCGTATATCAACTTGAGTTGACAAATCATGAAAAATAAAGTTGATCCATCATGTCACATAATATGGGGGCTTAGGTTTGTTACCATGTTTGTGGACTCTGTCCCCCTCTACCACTACTCGAAATGCCTGATATTTATCTCAAACCTTAAATGTTAAGCTCTCTGTGATACGGCCCATGTCTTGTGACTGTAAATCACCAGGCATTCTTACAGAGCTGTATAAATAACATACTGTAATAGTGGGTAACTACCCCTTCACTACCATGGTCTGCTGACTATGCCAGCATATGGACCATTGTCCACCTTCTCTGGTATCTCTCTGGGTAAGAATCCCAGCTTTTCCCACTCCTTCTTTTATGCCATTAATTACCAGTCAACCCTGCCCTCCACTTACCTGTTTTCTCTTCCACTATAGATTTTGCCTTTCTTCTTTCCTGGGTCAGACATCCAATTCTTTCCCTCAGTATTAGATTGAATCCAAATTAGTTGCATTTATACCAGGTGCCCTTTATTGGAGAGAGAAATAGGACAAGGAAGAAAAGAATTTACTTGATTTCATTCAGACAGAGGCTGCAGAGAGCCTTGCAAAGCAGGCTAGATGACTTTTTTGTTACAAGGGTCAAAAGTTGGCAGCTGTGACCTTGCATGTCAGAATCCATGTCCGCTCCTTTTTCTTTCTTTTCTCTCTCCCCCAATACATGGCCTGCTGCCAAGGAGAGAGCTGGTTTATCTGTCCTCTCAGTAGCTCAGTTCTCCTCTTGGAAGTGGCTGGCTCCCTTTAGCAAGGCTAATCCACTTTTTCTAAAGGCTCCCCCTACTTTGGTATTGAGGGATATTACTCCCCCAGTACACACTGGTCCAGTGGGTCTGAACTTGTCTAGTCACCCTAAGGGAATTTTCCTGTACAGTACAACCTGCAATTTCTTCCTAAAGTGTCAATATATCAAATCTCACAAGAATAAAAATATACAGGAAAGGCTAATTTATATGTCCGGGCATAGCCAAGTGTCACAAACAATAAAGGATATGGCAGATAAAGATCTTTCTAAATAAATGGTTTGCCAGAGAAGTTTAAATGTCTCGGTGTGCATACAGAACAGGGGTAAATGGTGCAGGAAGCCAGACCCTCAGCTGATGTAAATCATTGTAGCTCCATTGAACTCAATGGAGCTCTGCCAGTTTACATCAGTTGAGGATCTGGCCCCACATATCTAAAACAGGAAGACTTCTTCCACAGATAGTATAGGCTGCTGTGGAATTCCAGGGGCATTCAAATGCCAGTGTTCCATCAAATGCTGGCCCATCATATGGGAGTTTGCATGGGGCTTGGTCCTGCCCGTTTATCTGGTGCATCAGGAAGCACTGAACTGTTGTCACTGAAGCTGTACACTGCTGACTTGAACCAATCGATGGCATGGAGGTTAAAATGCCTGTGCCTTGCCTACACTAGTGCTTCCAGTGGGGGTGCTAGAGCAGCAGTGGGGAATTGGACAAGAAATGTTCGTGCAAATGTAACCTACGTATCTCCTGGGTGTGGTGTTCTGTCCCATCTCTTGGCACTGAGATCACTTAGAGAGCTAAAATGAGTCTGCTCTACAGCCTTAGCTAACAGCCAGTTAGCTTTTAGGTCATGCTGTAGAGGCTCATGCACTAAGCCCCAGGTTCGATCCCGCCTGCCCTTAAACAAACAAGACCTTATTGGCTGGGAACTCCACTGGCATTTCACAGTTTGCTCGGTTGATAGCTTCACTCCAGCCATTTTAGTGGTAATTTTTCTGAAAAATTCTAAATGACTGATCCTGCAGACTTTTTTTTTTCTTTTTTGTGGAATTGCAAAAAGCTGCTTGTTCACACTGGGAAGATTGCAATGGGTTTGTCGCTTCCCTTTCAATCGCATTGATTTTCTGGGTCACAGCTTGTTCAACCTGTTTTGGCGTATGGCTCAGGGTTCAGATAGTTCCACACAAGTGCTTTGCCTTCCTAATAATTGGTAATGTGCTGCTATTAATAGTAGGACACCAATTTACCCTCCTCAGAAAAAGGCAAAATAACATTAGTTTTTCAAAACATGTAATGTTGGCAAGGTTCAGTGATCACTTAACAGGTAAACTGACTGAGTTTTTAAAATGATTTTTAGAATATGTGAAATGCACAAAAACCCCTGAAGTTATTACTGTATAACATTTGGAGTGTGTTAACTGGAGTTGAGGTTCCAGTTGGGGTCTAGGGGAGCAACAGGTAGCATTGTGCTAGGTGCTGTACAAACGCAGATGAAGACACCGTCCCTGTCCCAAATAGTTTACAGCTGAAGTCATGTCATTCTGACGCATATGATGATGGGTCAAACCTTGCAACAGCTCTTCAAGGTGGGATAGGCCTGCTGAAAGATTTCCTGTGGGTTAATGCGCAGAATGGTAGCTCAATCATTCTGCTCTGAGATCATCAGATAAACCATACTGTGTGGGCTTATTCATAATCTATTCATTCAACAATTATGAAAATTCGGTGTACCAAGAGTGTGTAGCTAATTACAAAAGGGTTTTAGTTTGGCTGGAAATGTAGTTGCTCTTAAGAGACAGAAATGCATATACTCTTCATAGTGAAGTTCTTTCCCCCTAAATTGGTATCCCACTCTTTGAATTTTCAAGAGAGCTTTATGATCAAAACTATGTAAAATTCCTCTTGCGAAAGGAAGTTTTAGAAGACTGAGGTGTAGATACCATTTCTAGAGGCTTCGGGAAAGGGGCATTGCTACATCTGGAGAATAATACGTTGGCTGGATTTCGGGTTTGTTCGAAGCCACTCTGTACTCTTGGTGTGTTGCACTGAAAAAACACTGGGAGCCATTTTGGGAATCCGGGGGTCAGCCCTGCAAGTTGCTGCTTTTGTGCAGATGTTTGATTTGTCTTTGCCTGTTTATCTATGTTCTGGCAGCTTTTTAGACTTTCTGAGTTTAGAGGAGATAATGCCAGAGCTAACAGTCAGTCTGTGAAGTTTGGATTGGACTGTCCTTTTGAAGCCGTTTTTTGTGTATGCATATTTATCCCTCTGTCCTCTGAGCTAGAATCAATGTAAAGATTACAAAGTCATCAATGTAAGGCAAGGGATGGAATGTGGAGAGCCTCACTATTGCTACAGTTCTCACTTCAACGGTTGCAATTGGTAAGGTAACATTAAGGATTTTTCAAATAGAGGAGCGCTATGGCTGCTTCTCCCCATTTACTGGCACCTCTGTAACCTAACTCATTTTAGGAAAAGCAAGGTAGAGGTGTGTAAATGTGTGAATGCAAAGATGCATCCTGTGAGACAATGAAAGCTGCTTGAAAGAAACTGGAGTGTAACTTTAAAAGGCTACTTAAAATATATATTAGAAGCATGAAGTACAAGTAGAAATATTTTGGCTTGGGATTTTCATTTGTTAGAGCAAAACAAAGAATGTCTGTTAGATCTGGGCTTTGAGTGGTACAGTGTAATTCTTCCTCAAAGCGTCTATTTTAATTTTGGTGACTCCATGTAGATTAGGTCCTATGGTTCTGCAAGAAAAACAGATAAGTTAGAACTGAAAAATACCTAGTCCAGTCTCTGTGCCAATTCAGTATTGTTTTCTACAGTATATTTTATGTGCTTGGTTGTATAGCTAAATGCCCATTGAGAGAGATGAGGATTTCAAGGAGACACTTGGTAGGTTACTTGTTTCACCTGGAAATGTACGTGCTCCAGAGTTGGAGAAAACTAGACATACGAATAGCGTGCACTTTAGTTAGCTCTTAAGTAAAAGACTGAGGGCTGGTTTTAGGGGAGTCCACAAGCATAGAAATAAAAGGAGGGTGGCATCACCACCTCTTTGGGGGGGGAATGAAGATATTAGAATTAAGACGAGGGAACCTAGGGTGCCACTCAACCAGATTTTAATGTCTGTAACTCGGAGATACCAGGGATGATCTAGTAGTAAGTTCTTGTTTTCTGTTGTGCTTGTCATAAGAGTGGCTTGCTGCACACATTTCCTGGAGCCGCAGGTGCCTGCTCTTTTGTGTTCTGACTTTCTCAGCACTGACTGGTAGTCACAGAAATCTCTCACTATGGTCAGTATGAAATGATGCCTACTGGCTAGACATGGTGTGTTTGGTTAAAGCAGGAGGACATGTTTGTTCCCTTACCTTGTTGATGTCAGATGCTAGGCTATGGCAACAAATCTTGCTCCAGTGGTAAAACCTATATAACTCGTATTCCTTAAGTTAAATTTCATGGGTTTCTTTTAAGTTTTTTTTCTTCAGACTTAGCCCGTGACTGGTGAGGATCTTCAGGTTGTTTGCACTGGTTTTCAGTTCTTCAATCAGACTTAGAGATGCTTTTGTCCTCTCCAAAGTGGTCTTTCCAAGTGGCTGATGCAAGGTCTTTCCATTTGGGGCAGTGTTAGGAAACTGCATCATTCAGGCTTTTGCTGTGTTGGTTGCGATATAAATACCTAGAGTGAAACTCTAAATCAGCATTTGGGGAAATAAGCTATTTTTGAGGTTCTTCTGTTTTGTGAAGGTCTGAACAAGGCAATGCTGCTATATTCCCTAATGTCAAAGGGGTACAAGATGAGACCTGGAAGGCGTATAGCTCTATGAAGAAATATGATATTGGCACTTACAGGCTTTGGCTTTTAGAAATGCTGCACAAGAGATTGGCTAACTAGGCAAGATGTGTGGGTGTGAAAACTTTTTTCTCTCTGAAACACTTCAAGTGAACTATCTAGGGCACTTATGTACGTGTAACCCACCCTGTCATATATGGAGTAAGTATAAGTGCATCAGTCAAGAATCAAATATAGTGTCATTTGGGTTTAAAACAATATTCTTTGGGTTGCAAATCTCTCCATGTTTACATTTGTAAAAAACAGAAAATGCAACAACCAGTTGACTTAGCAGTGTATTCATCTGAACAATGAGATCACTGGGATTCAAACAGCTTGCAATGCCTTGAGAATTATGCACAGGTAGGGACATACACTGCAGAACTTCCCCAAAGCCATCGTGCAAGCCAGGTGCGATGTGTAAAGCAGCATTTCTCAAACGCTCGTCCATGGAATGCTTACTGGTAGTTTGCAGAAAGCCAGCCAATCCACATGGTGCTGCCCTTCTTGCTTCTTTTCAGCTGCCAAATTCCACTAAGAGAACTAAAAATACACTGGGAAAGTAATGTTAATTTTCCATGTAACAAATTGTTGTCATTGACACCAGGATTTTATGTGACTGAGCAGGAAGGGAGGTGGTCTGTGTGATTTCAAACTGGAGGGGAGCTGCCCATGACAGTCTCTAAGGTGTGTCCATGCTTTAAAAAAAGTAATCCCTGATCTGAAGGTAAATGTAAAACTTCTGTAATGCTTGGTGTACAGTAAGCATCAAGTCAAGGGGAGAAGAGCCAACTGACTAATTGCTTAAGCATTCTGCTCAATCTGTCTGTAGTTCATCATGGGCATACTCAGCATAGCACATCCACTCCCATAGTTACAGAACATCCTCATTTGCATAGCTGCTATCATAGGTAACATGATACCTGTGATGCAATTCATCATGTGGTTTATCGACTTGGAACAGACTCTTAGTATAGGTCCCAGTTCTGATGGCAACATTGTAGTTCAAAGGTCATGAAGGCTTCTGCACCGGAGTGTCTCCCCTCCCCTGGATAAATCTGCAGTCACAGCCCAGAGTTCCTCACGTCTGTTTACCGAGTCCTACAAACTAGTTGTATAACTGAACAGATTTGGTATTTGAAAGATAGGTGCTATAGGTGGCACCTCTTCGCTCCCTTTAATGCTTAAAAGTTGAGGTTATTTCCTTCCCAGGGAAGTTAGATAATGGAATCTGCTTGTATATCAGTTTTCTGCTCTTAATTTCCGTGCTGGCGGGGATTGAACTAGCTTTGCCAAATAGGAGTGAACGATTTTGTTTAATTTCTGGAGTGTAGGTTGTGGTATGACTTTCTGAGAAGTTATTTAGACTGTGTCCGTTTCTTACTGAATGTGCTTTCCTCCTCCTCCTCCTCCTTCTTGTCCTTCATACTTATGGGTGAGGAAGTGTGGGTTGCATTTGTTCTTGGAAACATTTCTTCTGTTTCCATTTCTTAATGGAAACTAAACTACCTGGGACCAGGTTCGGCTTGTAAAGCAAGCTTATAGGCAAATCTTGCATTTGATCTTTCAATATTTCTAATAAGTACATCAGTTTGTATCTGAAGATACTGAAGGACAAAAAATCCTCCAGGATCTGCCTGGCAGAGCTCTGCTGTGGTGTGATCTGTTTTTATAAGTTTATTTTTTTTTTTTTGACTCCCAAGCTTCTGCCCATAGACTGCGAATAAAGTTCAGATCTACTGTACAAATGAGCCACGTGTATGACTGTAATTTACTAGTGGGGAAACTTAGATGCTCTGGACCAGGGGTCAGCAATCTTTCAGAAGTGGTGTGCCGAGTCTTCATTTATTCACTTTAATATAAGGTTTCGCATGCCAGTAATACATTTTATCGTTTTTTAGAAGGTCTCTCTCTATAAGTCTATATATTATATAACTAAACTATTGTCGTATGTTGTCAAGGTTCCTTCCCCACTCTGAACTCTAGGGTACAGATGTGGGGACCTGCATGAAAGACCCCCTAAGCTTATTCTTACCAGCTTAGGTTAAAAGCTGCCACCACCAAAGTGTTGCACAAAGAACAGGGGAAGGGCCCACTTGGAAACGTCTCCCTCACAAAATATCTCCCCAAGCACTACACCCCCTTTCCTGGGGAAGGCTTGATAAAAATCCTCACCAATTTGCATAGGTGAACACAGACCCAAACCCTTGGATCTTAAGAACAATGAAAAAAGCAATCGGGTTCTTAAAAGAAGAATTTTAATTAAAAAAAAAAAAGTAAAAGAATCACCTCTGTAAAATCAGGATGGTAAATACCTTACAGGGTAATCAGATTCAAAACATAGAGAATCCCTCTAGGCAAAACCTTAAGTTACAAAAAGACTCAAAAACAGGAATATCCATTCCATTCAGCACAACTTATTTTATCAGCCATTTAAACAAAACAGAATCTAACGCATATCTAACTAGATGGCTTATTAACCCTTTACAGGAGTTCTGACCCGCATTCCTGCTCTGGTCCTGGCAAAAACATCACACAGAGAGGACCCTTTGTCCCCCCCCCCCCTTTGAAAGTATCTTATCTCCTCATTGGTCATTTTGGTCAGGTGCTAGCAAGGTTATCTTAGCTTCTTAATCCTTTACAGGTGAAAGGGTTTTTCCTCTGGCCAGGAGGGATTTAAAGGCGTTTACCCTTCCCTTTATATTTGTGACATATGGAAAGTAAATCAGGTTTTCAAAATGTTTAAGAAGCTTCATTTAAAATTAAATTAAAATGCTGATCTTACACTGCCGGCCCGCTCAGCCCACTGCCAGCTTGGGGTTTCGTTCACCTCGGCTGGCAGCAGGCTGAGCGGGACCTGTGGCCGGGACCCCAGCTGGCAAGAAGCTGGCAGCCAGAGCCCCAGACCGGCATTGGGCTGAGTGGCTCAGCCTGCTGCCGGTCTGGGGTTCCGTCACCGGCTCCTGCCAGCCAGGGTCCCGGCTGCTGGCCTGGGATCCCGGCTCTGCCCATATAGAGTGGGTACCTACCTTCTCCCTGGTTCTAGCCCATTTTCTCTCCACTGAGCTGAGGGTGGGAGTGCACTGAGCACAGGGCTGGGGGTGAAGAGCAGGTTGGGGTGTAAGGGCTGGCCAAGAGCTAGAATGAGGGAGGGGGCTCAGGGTTGGGGCAGGAGGTTTGGGTATGGAGTGCTTACCTGGGCAGCTCCCATTTGGTGCAAGGAGTGCAGGCAGGGGTGAGTGTGTGTGTGTTTGTGTGTGTGTGCAGGAGCTCCCGTTTGGTGCTCAGGGTGGGGGTGAGAATGTGTGGGGGGTACAGTAGTCAGAGCATGGGGTGAGCAGGGGCTGGGTATGTGTGGGGGGTGCTGGAGTAAAGGCTGGGGTCATGGGGGGGTGCAGGGGTCAGGGCAAGAGGCTGGGGTCGTGGGGGGCAGGGTGCGGGGAGGGTGTGGGGGGGGGTCAGGGCAGAGGGCTGGGGGTGTGGGCTAGGGTCGTGGGGGTGCTCTCAGCCCCCTGCCCAGAGCGGCTCACGGTAGGGAGCTGGAGGGGATATACCCTGATGTCCCTGCTCGCCTCCGCCTCCTCCCCGGAGCAGGAGCAGTGAGGAGCAGGAGCAGTGAGCATGCTGCGGCTCTGCTTCTCCCCCTCCCTCCCTAGGGCCATCAGCTGATCAGCGGCAGGGAGGGAGAGGAGGAGGGGCAGGAGCCCAGCAGGCTGGGGGAAGGGGGAGCTTGCCTGCCCTGCAGCAGCAGCCGGCAGGACCAAGCATCTTCACCCTGCCCAGGGGGTGGGGAGGGGAGGGGCGGAGAAGAGTGGGCTGGGGCGGGCAGGATTTTTCATGGCACGCTGCTGCCTGCCAGAGTCCCGGCCTGGGTTCGACAGCGGGGCTGGCGGCTGGGACCTGGCAGGCGGCAGCAGCGTGCCATTAAAAATTGGCTCGTGTGCCATCTTTTTCATGCGTGCCATAGGTTGCCGACCCCAGCTCTGGACCGTGTGATTCCACCCTTAAATGAGCTGAGTACGGAGGTTAATAATCTTAATGGTCACAAAAGCCTTAGTGGGATAAATGAAGAATGGGCCTAAATTGCAAAATTCAGATGAGGTGCTGAGCAAAGTTCAGGGTGCTTCAGATTTGGGGTTTCAATTTAGGGCCACCCAGAAGAGCTAAACATTTTCAAGAGGGAGAGCATCATGTCCTTGAATCTGAAAACATTTCTATTTTGTCAGTGAATCTCATGAATTCCATGTGTAACGATGCTTTCAGGAACGTAAAGAACATGGAGCCAAACTTGCCCGAAGGCTTAATTTTTCATATTATTGCTGAATTATATAGTGCGCTGATGGACTGTAACAGGATGGCCTGTCACTTTAAGGGCTGGGGGGCTTTTGGGCCAGCCAGCCCTCTTCTGAAGCAGAGCTGCTTTACAAATGTGTGTGGGCCTAATAGAGGGGATTATTGGCCCTCTCTGGGAAAGGATTGGTTGATTGTCTGGTGAGCACCTGCTTCCTATAAAGGCTGAAAGAACTCCATTAAAGTGCAGAGCTAATGGAAGCAGGGTTATTTAGTAGTGGGGGACTTTCAGGTAAAGGGCCTTTTGGACTGGAGAAGATCTGCCAAGACTGTGGAATGAAGACTCTCAGGAACTAAGAACTATCATAAACCTCACTGTCTCCTGCTCCAAGTGCAAGGCACATTTCTTTGACCATGTCTTCTCTAACAAATGCATAGCAATGTGTATTAAAAAACCAAACGCTACCAAAACAAGATATGTTTCCACTGCCTGCACTTCTCCTGCAGGGAGAGGATAAGGGAATAAAAACATGAGATGTGTAGCCACATTGCTTAATGCACTACTCGCAGGTGGTCTGATACTATGGTGATGTGTGATGCTATAAGAATCTCTATAGAATAGAATAGGAGCAGAGAGCCTTTGGCAAGGAAGCCCCTGGGCTACGGAAAGTTAGTAATTGGATTTATGTTGAACTCTTTTGTTTCAGGGTTTGTGGAAAAATTGTTGGTGCAGCGAATAAATGGTTGTGTGAAGAAAGGGCATGAACAGACTGATGGTGTAGTGTTTAATGCTTCCTTGGCTGGGGGCACAGGCAAGCAGCATACAGACCAGAAAACTTTGCCAGGGAAATATGGAACAATAAACTAGTGTGTATGCATAAAATAAATCTCAAATCCAACTTTAAAAGCATGGCCCTATTGACCTGGGAGCTGTATGAACACATGCCTGGAAGATCTTACGGTAACAGGTGATAGGTGACGGGTGGGGAAGGGAGATGTGATCAAATCATGAACATAAATTTTACAGGTTTCAGAGTAGCAGCCGTGTTAGTCTGTATTCGCAAAAAGAAAAGGAGTACTTGTGGCACCTTAGAGACTAACAAATTTATTAGAGCATAAGCTTTCGTGAGCTACAGCTCACTTCATCGGATGCATTTGGTGGAAAATACAGTGGGGAGATTTATATACGCACACAGAAAACATGAAACAATGGGTTTTATCATACACACTGTAAGGAGAGTGATCACTTATAATGAGCCATCACCAGCAGCAGGGGTGGGAAAGGAGGAAAACCTTTTGTGGTGACAAGCAAGGTAGGCCATTTCCAGCAGTTAACAAGAACATCTGAGGAACAGTGGTGGGACGGGGGGGAGAAATAACATGGGGAAATAGTTTTACTTTGTGTAATGACTCATCCATTCCCAGTCTCTATTCAAGCCTATTCCCCCCCTGCTGCTGGTGATGGCTCATCTTAAATGATCACTCTTATACTGTGTATGATAAAACCCATTGTTTCATGTTCTCTGTGCGTGTATATAAATCTCCCCACTGTATTTTCCACCAAATGCATCTGATGAAGTGAGCTGTAGTTCACGAAAGCTTATGCTCAAATAAATTTGTTAGTCTCTAAGGTGCCACAAGTACTCCTTTTCTTTTTATAAATTTTACATACATCAATCTTATTTTTATAAATGATCAAAAGGCCAGCTGCCCCTCAAACCATTGTTAAGATGGTTTAAACTCCATTGACTTTGCTGACAATTGCTGATCTCACCCTGTTATAAATCAGCATAAGTGAATCACTGCACTTGAGACAGTCTGGCATCCATTGCATAGGAGCTAAATGGGCAAATTGCTCTTTTTTGGGAAGTAGCTAAAGCCCAAAAGGGGATTTTCATTTCTAGATCATAATTCCTTTGTGGGAATATACAGACTTAATCAGACAAGTATAATGAAGCTGTGGAGTAAGCTCCTCTGAATAAGAACATAGTTTAACTTTTAAGACTAGCTAGTAGCACAACTCAGTAAATAACTATGGAAGAATCACCCTACAAGGAGTGGAGAAGGTCAAACATGCTGCTGTTTGAATTGATTGCAATCAAGTTATGAAAAGGGGCAGGAATAAGCTAAAATAATACTGCAGAAAAAAATAAAAGGAGACTCTGCAGTGGTGTCGCTATACTGGGGGACTACGTCAGTGCAAGTCTAGGGAGATACCCAATGGTAGTGCTAATCCTGGTAATGTAAAAAGGTTTTAATGGAAATGTACCTGGATACTGCTACGATGGGGACTGTCATGGCAGTCCCCAACTTCAGTGCTGGATCATTGCTACAGTGCTGCAGTTAGCATGTGAGACTACATGTGGATATTTCTTGGGAGCTGTTGGAGACTCAATGTCGTTGTGACAGATTTCATTTAGGACTCGGACACGTTCACCCCTCTGGGTCATAGAATCATAGAATATCAGGGTTGGAAGGGACCTCAGGAGGTCCTCTAGTCTAACCTCCTACTCAAAGCAGGACCAATCCCCAACTAAATCATCCCAGCCAGGGTCCAACACTGTTCATTCCCTTTGCCTCAGCTTTTGTTTACCTTCAAAGCTTTGCAAAACATTTGGAAGTTTCAATGTCTTGTTTATATTCAAACTCGTTTCAATGTTCCTTTGCACCCAACCTGTTCAGATTAATTTTCACATAAAGGAATATGGCCTTAATCAGGGAAAGATGAGAGAAATAATTACACAAATGAGTTTACTGCATAGAAAAAAGTGAAGGCAATATGAAAACTATCACTGTCCATGTTGACAACATAATCCTCCAGGTCAGTCCATTTTCTTTTAAAAGTGGTATTCAAAGTGCCAAGGTCACAAGCTCATGTAAAAAACACCCATATAATGTTTTATTAAAATAAACCATTATTTTGCAACAAATCTTGGGCTGCTTTAGTTGTCGCTGTTGCACATTTCTAATTTTGTAGCAGCAGTGGGATTAGAACTCGAATCCTAAATCTTTAAAAGTACAGGTCCGTACCCCTTGAGCTGAAGAGGAATCTATATTAACATATGGCATACAACACACTGCTGATCAGTTACAGCTCCATCCAGGAGCAATGGCATTTGCATGTTAGTTCATTTGCAGTATGTTACATCTTGGGTTTCCTAACAGATTGCATAATGGGGTTAACTACACAACTTCTGTACTTTTTTTTAAGCAAACCTTTGCATCTATGCTGACAAGCAGGCTAAAAATGTCAATTTCAAAGCTGTGCTTTGACAGCTGTGACATTAAGACCTCCATTTTCAGCAGTTAGAGATGGAATGGTCCCCAACCAGAACCACAGATCTCCCCTTCCCTCAGGAAGGAAGATGTTAGAACTGGATGCAAACTCTGTGGCTCAAGCTCTTTTAATTTTAATACAAAACCTGAGGATCTTCATTACCTAGCACCCTTGCTTATACATTATCTGCCCTTGATTTGATCATCGCAGATACTGTATAACAATAATACTTGGTTTGTTAAAGCTCTTTCCAGGCATTATGTAACATCCTCATACCAGCCTGGTGAGCTAAGTATTACCCCCATTTTACAGATGATGGTCTAAATCTGAGGTAGAGTTTAAGTGATTTCCCCAAGACCACGAAAGGAGACATGTCAGAGCTGAGATTAGAACTCGGAGCCTCCTGACTCTCAAGGATGAGGTCTAGATCTATAACTAAGATCTTGGGACCCATAATGGCCTAGGAGGATAAAATTCAACATGCGACTGCCAGCCATTCCCAAATAATTACTACCTAGTAAAGGGAGTGAAAAAACTCAACCCCTTCTGACATTGCTGGTATCTGCAGTAATTTCAGCAAGGGAAAGGCTTCCATAAAAGTGCTGACCAAGCAAGAGATGGGCTCCTTTTTATTTATTTATTTTTTAACCCATCATAGGAAACAAATTGTGTATCAAAGTGAATCTCAGCTGTATACTGGTCTTGCTGAGTCTTTGCTTATTCCTGTCAAATTAAAAGCAACAAGCAGAAGGCTTTCATTGCGAATGGCTCTTGCTTGCTATATGTATTAATGCCCTTCCCCTTTGAGGAGAAGGGGATTTGAGTTTGTTTACAATGTCAAGGAGAAGGTTAGGGGGCTTATGCTGCTCTGTGAAGATTAGGCATTATGTAATGATCCCAGTCTGAATCAACGGGATTTGTGATCACATGAAGGGTATTATGAAGCTGTCAGTAGAAGTTAATAGACGTTATTTTGCTTGGTTAAGGGTGGTCTGTTTATATTGCACTATCAATAGCAATGAAATGGACATCACGTTCTGATGGGAAGCAGCTTCTTAAATGTCACATTATAAAATAGAGGAGCAAAACTTTTCTTTGTAGAGTGAATGAGTTGGCAGGCAGACACCTCAGAGGTTAGTTGTAAGATTCCTGCGGCTTGTTTTTATAAACCTTGGGTTTGATAGAACTTAGTTGAACTTTATATTCGCGTGAAAACACCGCAAAACTCCGAAACACTGAGAGTTTCTATAGAGAGGTTGAGACCAGTTGGTGCTGCCATTCCAAAATCCCTTCCTGGCTACTCTTCAAGACTGCTGCTGATGCAAATGGTCTATTTATGAACATACAGTACTCTCAATGGAAGGCATGCAGCATTGTAGAAATATCTACTCTGTTTAGGTCAAATACTTTCAAGCACAAAGTGAGGGACTCCTAATCAGGTAAAAAAAGGAGTTCAAATTTTCATTGAGTAGCCCAGTATTGCATGAAGTTCATTCTTAAAACAGAGATCAACATTAAAAGAGGGAGTCCCAGAGAATGGTTAACATCCCTTAGTAGATGCATATTCAGAGAGTGAATGCCTGGATTTTACAGCAAAAGATACTGAAGGGTGTATATATACTGCAACACAAGTTAGGAAGTTCTTGTTCAATGTCAAATTTCACTGAAAAATGGTGAAATCACATCCAAAAATATGACCCTCCATAGTTTATTTTGTGAGCTAACAGTAAACTGTGTTCAGCTGGATATAGATAAGACCACAGTCCACTCTGTTCTGCATGCAGATGGATGCTTATTAGTCATGAGGACATGGATCTTCCATACCATTATCCGTTTTGAGGTCTGTACTTTGATGGTTCTATGATGATTTCAAAGTTTCCCCAGCTAATAGTTCATTGGATTGATGTGGTTAAGGCACATCAGTTTCATAGGCCATGGCACACAAGAAAATGATGTGGCTGCTATCCTTGCCATCCACCCACATGGATCAAGTGTCCATTTGGCAGCTGGGTGAACTAGAAGCGGCCTTTCGGTGAAATTGAATGAGACTCAAAGCAACAACCTTCAGGATTGAAGTAGAGTACCTTAACTCTTCAGCCACTGCAGCTCTGTGGTGATTTGCATGCCTGCTAATCCAATGGGAGTCTAAGGAGTCATTGGTCATTACAGATAAGCCTGAGGAAGACTTGAATTTTCTTAGAGTAGGGGGTGGTAGGACTCAGGGTTTTGTTTTCTAAACCCCTTTCTAGTCCTTTGTGTAAAGTATACTGTACTGCACATATAGAAAGCTGAGTCCTTTTAGTGTGTGTTAACCAGTACCTTAAATCCAAGGTGACCATGCAGAACATTTCTCTTCTGCTAATGAGCAGTTGAAGTAGCTGATACTGAGGTGAAGCACTGAGTTTCCCTTAACCCAGCCCGTCATTAACTGGGAAATAGCTTTTCTGTTTTAAGTATCCAGTGTTGTCTGTGCAAGACTGGTGCAGAAGAGCTTTGCCTTTCAAGGGGCCATCCTCATCAGTGGGCCACAATATACTGAAAGCTACAGTAGGTGTATCCACTGGATTGCTCTTGGGGCACTAGTTGGTTGAGCTGCTCCTGGTGAGTTATCGGCTGCCTTCAGTACTGTGCATGCCTGCAGAAGTGGATGAGTTAGCTTCCAGATAAGAGATCCCAAAGTGTGCAGGATTGGAAAATTGCTTTCCTGCCCCAAGGACTTTCATGTGTGGGGTACGTTGGGATTCTCTCCTTTCACCTCTCCTGTTAAATGTTAGTGAAGAGATGGGTGAAAGTGCTTTCTGGATGCTGCTGATGCTCAATTCTACATCTCTTGCTTTTATCCAGCACGGAGAATACAGTTGAATGTCTTTAAATGCCTAAAACTGGGGGGTGGATGCAAAGAAGCTGACAGAGAATTCATCTGAGTCTGAGGGGGTTGTGGGAGGGTGGGGTATAGCAACTGGAATATTTGTCAGAGTGATGAACCTCTAAGCATGTTCTTCTATTTGTTACCAATGTTCCGAACTTGGGAGCCTGATTAGATCCCCATCTGCTCTGATGTAATCAGATATTGGGGATATGGGCAGCTTTCTCCCATCTGCTTCCTGCTTGGAGATCACAAACTCTTCTAACATGTGGATCTTGCTGGTACAGTTGCCAACTTTCTAATTGCACAAAACCGAACACCCTTGACTTGCCCCTGCCCTGCCCATTCTCTGAGGCCCCTCGCCCCGCTCACTCCATCCCCTCTCCCTTTGTCGCTCGCTGTCCTCCACCCTCAATCACTTTCACGGGGCTGGGGCAGGGATTTGGGGTGCAGGAAGGGAGAGGGGTACGGGCTCTGGGAGGGAGTTTGGGTGCAGGAGGGGGCTGGGGTGCAGGATGGGGTTTGAGATGTGGGCTCTGGCCGGGCAGCACTTACTTCAGGTGGCTTCCGGAAGTGGCTTGGGCTGCACTGACTTGTCTGTTGGATCCTGGGATAGAGTTCAAGCTGTTGGTTTTTACCGGTAAAGCTGTAGAAGGCCTGGGACCTACCTGAGACTTCCCCTCTCCCTGTCAGTACAGCTACAGTTGATTCAGGGGAGGCACTCAAGCTGGAGTTCTTGTAGTACATAGGGGGGTCTGCTGGTAGAGCACGGGAATCTACATAAGGTCCCTAATCTTTGAAAAGGACTCTCCTACCCCAGTTTGAAAAAGCATGATTTAAAAGTCTGAGTAAGTGGGTTTAGAGCATTCTCACTGATGTGGTAGAAGGTAGAGGGCTCCATGCATAGGGGCCACTGTAGAAGGAAAACTGAAGATGAGTGAAAAGGATATGTGGTGAGATGCAAGGGAGTGGCAGGAAGGGGGTGGGCATTAATAAAAAGCGAGCAGAGACGCAGGCAGGGATGGAGTTGTGCAGAGCCTGTCAAACAATGTAAAAACAAAAAAGCAGGGCTTGCTAGTTCATGTGTTTGAATAAATAAACTAGAGCTATGCCTTACCTTGGATATAGCACTGGTTTCTTTTGAGTACTTAGTGACCGGTTATTTTATAACACCAAAATTGTGTTAGGTGCTTCACAGAAGGTTTAGAAAGACGTGGTCTCTTCCAGAAAGATTCGTTCCAAATTAATGGTGTGACACAACAAGTGAACCTGTTGCACCAGTACTGCATGTGCTGGATGGTGGTCTATTGGCTCCTGAGTGGAGATTGCAGTTTTGGGAGGGGAGGGAGAAGGGGTGCAGGAGGCCAAGAATTAGAATAGTATGATGATATGGTTATTCTCACTGCAGGTGGCTGAATGGTTCCATATGTGGCTTTAGTACGGTGGGCAGGTGAGAAGCAGGACTTTATTCCTAGTTCCTGTAGGTTTTTAAATCTATTGCATACATGTTCTGCACTTGATGCCTGTGCTTTGTTTAATAATAAGCTGTTACATTTTGCACAAGTGTATACATTTAGAATTAACCAGCAACTTCTACTGGCATGAAAAGTAGCATTTTTTTTTTGGTAACTCCCATCACAGCTCTTGGTTTTCTCGTCACTTTCTGCTCTGGCTACTCTAGCTCTAGTACCCTCTTGCTTAAGTTTTGTATAGTTTAATGAAATTTATCTGTGTAAAGGTGCTTGTAGCCAATGAATTTATTACTGGAGAAGGAGACCTGGGTGATTTAACAGATTTGTTTGTTTATTTATTAATTTATTTTGTTGCCATTATCTTGTGACTACTTTGATATTATTCTGGTAGCATTTCACAGTGGGTAGAGGACAGTGTTTTACTGCTGATGTTCAGCAATTCTGTATCAATTCTGCTCATGTATTCATCAGCTTGAGCTTTCTAGGGTCTGACATGCCTAGGAATTACAATTTGTCTTGTAGCTAAAACAAATGTTTTAAATAAACATTGCAGTGGAATAATGTGTGCAATCTGAAACGTGTGTAATAAACCAAATTGTCCTGCTTGGAGCCTGAATGTTTAACAAAGAAATCAACACAGATCTTTAAATTCTGAAATAAATGAAAATATAGTTGAAGCAGTCTTGCTTGGCAACACTGTGAAATGTTAGATCTTGTAATCTTTAGGATAGTGTTAATTTCCTAGATCAAAGATGACTAAAGTATGGCTTGCAGCTACTCTTTTATTTAATATGAAGCCATGGCCCATGCTGACCACTGGTCCCATCATGCAGTGCTCCATGACTGGATGATTGATTAATTGGTTGACGAAGTAGTATTTAATGATGGCATCTGTAATTTCCAAGTGTGGGGGTAGAAAGGCACGTAGAGAGCCAAGTAATTTTATCCCAAAAATTACTTAAAAAAAAATTAGAGAAACAAAAACTGGTGGGTCAAATCTTAGTTCTCTTGTAATGATAATTCAAGCACGTTGTTTTAGTTGGGGTGGAATTCTTGTCATACCTTAGAGGACACCATAATTACAACCAGAAAACCTATCACAATTAGCCGACCTATTAAAGAAAGGAAAAGAGAAAAATAAAACAAAACATAAGCAGTTACTTCAGTTACAATCTTTGTCTCTCTGGAGAGCTGTCACAGATGACAACTTTGGCTGTGAGTCTACCCCAGTGTGGAACACTTCTCTAGGTAAGATAAAACCAAAGTGTATATTTCCCCAAATCCAGTAAAATCATATTTTAATGTATCATAGATGTGCAAAGGAATCTTGTTTAAGGATTGAATTGGTTGGTTTATCATGGATAATTTACGTCTGCCGATTTATTAACTGTTTTAGGTTATCTTAAGCCCTATAAAGCTAAAGAAAATATTGTACCTCAGTCACTTAAAAAAAAAAAAAGGCTATTTGAGTGGTCTTGAAACAGGCAAATTAATTAACATTAAGAATTCAAATTAAATCCCAGTATTTCTCTCTGTTCATTAAGGTTAGCTAATGTTGGCTCTCCAGGAATATGTTGTTTTAACAATCTGCTGTTTAACAGGATAGGCTCTTAGTACCTTGGATGACAATAGCACTTCAATATCCCATTTAAATTATTTCAAGGAAAAAAAATAGGTCTAATCCTTGGCAGTGCTTTTGCAAACTCCATTTCACCAATGATGCTGAGGTCAATGATGTCATCAGGTTGCAGAAGCAGTGCTGCAGTGGCACTCATTCAGCTATTTCTTGCTGGAGGGATGGAGAGAAACTTCTGGTCCCAGTTCCCCCAGCAGGGACCTCATTCTGTTCCCTGCTAATCCTCCATTCCTCCTGCAGTGACTCTGGTCTCTCTTGGTTGGGCAGTCTCCCCTCTTTATTCACACAGCCTATGAGTTGGTGCTGCCAGGAGTCAGGTTGTCGGTGGAGCACACCAGATCACAACACCATTTGACACAGCCCACCATCCCTGTCTGTGCAGTGTGAGGTGGCCAGGGTGAATTTCAGTGACATTGTGACCATGCAGCCAGAGTGACACTCTGGACTGCTCTGGCAGCAGCCATGCTGATTAAAGCACCTAAGCATTCCCTCTTTAGAAGGATATTAGAATCATAGAATCATAGAATCATAGAATATCAGGGTTGGAAGGGACCCCAGAAGGTCATCTAGTCCAACCCCCTGCTCAAAGCAGGACCAAGTCCCAGTTAAATCATCCCAGCCAGGGCTTTGTCAAGCCTGACCTTAAAAACCTCTAAGGAAGGAGATTCTACCACCTCCCTAGGTAACGCATTCCAGTGTTTCACCACCCTCTTAGTGAAAAAGTTTTTCCTAATATCCAATCTAAACCTCCCCCATTGCAACTTGAGACCATTACTCCTCGTTCTGTCATCTGCTACCATTGAGAACAGTCTAGAGCCATCCTCTTTGAAACCCCCTTTCAGGTAGTTGAAAGCAGCTATCAAATCCCCCCTCATTCTTCTCTTCTGCAGACTAAACAATCCCAGCTCCCTCAGCCTCTCCTCATAAGTCATGTGCTCTAGACCCCTAATCATTTTTGTTGCCCTTCGTTGTACTCTTTCCAATTTATCCACATCCTTCCTGTAGTGTGGGGCCCAAAACTGGACACAGTACTCCAGATGAGGCCTCACCAGTGTCGAATAGAGGGGAACGATCACGTCCCTCGATCTGCTCGCTATGCCCCTACTTATACAACCCAAAATGCCATTGGCCTTCTTGGCAACAAGGGCACACTGCTGACTCATATCCAGCTTCTCGTCCACTGTCACCCCTAGGTCCTTTTCCGCAGAACTGCTGCCGAGCCATTCGGTCCCTAGTCTGTAGCGGTGCATTGGATTCTTCCATCCTAAGTGCAGGACCCTGCATTTATCCTTATTGAACCTCATTAGATTTCTTTTGGCCCAATCCTCCAATTTGTCTAGGTCCTTCTGTATCCTATCCCTCCCCTCCAGCGTATCTACCACTCCTCCCAGTTTAGTATCATCCGCAAATTTGCTGAGAGTGCAATCCACACCATCCTCCAGATCATTTATGAAGATATTGAACAAAACGGGCCCCAGGACCGACCCCTGGGGCACTCCTCTTGACACCGGCTGCCAACTAGACATGGAGCCATTGATCACTACCCGTTGAGCCCGACAATCTAGCCAGCTTTCTACCCACCTTATAGTGCATTCATCCAGCCCATACTTCCTTAACTTGCTGACAAGAATGCTGTGGGAGACCGTGTCAAAAGCTTTGCTAAAGTCAAGAAACAATACATCCACTGCTTTCCCTTCATCCACAGAACCAGTAATCTCATCATAAAAGGCGATTAGATTAGTCAGGCATGACCTTCTCTTGGTGAATCCATGCTGACTGTTCCTGATCACTTTCCTCTCCTCTAAGTGCTTCAGGATTGATTCTTTGAGGACCTGCTCCATGATTTTTCCAGGGACTGAGGTGAGGCTGACCGGCCTGTAGTTCCCAGGATCCTCCTTCTTCCCTTTTTTAAAGATGGGCACTACATTAGCCTTTTTCCAGTCATCCGGGACTTCCCCCGTTCGCCACGAGTTTTCAAAGATAATGGCCAAGGGCTCTGCAATCACAGCCGCCAATTCCTTCAGCACTCTCGGATGCAATTCGTCCGGCCCCATGGACTTGTGCACGTCCAGCTTTTCTAAATAGTCCCTAACCACCTCTATCTCTACAGAGGGCTGGCCATCTCTTCCCCATTTTGTGTTGCCCAGCACAGCAGTCTGGGAGCTGACCTTGTTAGTGAAAACAGAGGCAAAAAAAGCATTGAGTACATTAGCTTTTTCCACATCCTCTGTCACTAGCTTGCCTCCCTCATTCAGTAAGGGGCCCACATTTTCCTTGGCTTTCTTCTTGTTGCCAACATACCTGAAGAAACCCTTCTTGTTACTCTTGACATCTCTTGCTAGCTGCAGCTCCAGGTGCGATTTGGCCCTCCTGATATCTTTCCTACATGCCCGAGCAATATTTTTATACTCTTCCCTGGTCATATGTCCAACCTTCCACTTCTTGTAAGCTTCTTTTTTATGTTTAAGATCCGCTAGGATTTCACCATTAAGCCAAGCTGGTCGCCTGCCATATTTACTATTCTTTCGACTCATCGGGATGGTTTGTCCCTGTAACCTCAACAGGGATTCCTTGAAATACAGCCAGCTCTCCTGGACTCCCTTCCCTTTCATGTTAGTCCCCCAGGGGATCCTGGCCATCTGTTCCCTGAGGGAGTCAAAGTCTGCTTTCCTGAAGTCCAGGGTCCGTATCCTGCTGCTTACCTTTCTTCCCTGCGTCAGGATCCTGAACTCAACCAACTCATGGTCACTGCCTCCCAGATTCCCATCCACTTTTGCTTCCCCCACTAATTCTACCCGGTTTGTGAGCAGCAGGTCAAGAAAAGCGCTCCCCCTAGTTGGCTCCCCTAGCACTTGCACCAGGAAATTGTCCCCTACGCTTTCCAAAAACTTCCTGGATTGTCTATGCACCGCTGTATTGCTCTCCCAGCAGATATCAGGAAAATTAAAGTCACCCATGAGAATCAGGGCATGCGATCTAGTAGCTTCCGTGAGTTGCCGGAAGAAAGCCTCATCCACCTCATCCCCCTGGTCCGGTGGTCTATAGCAGACTCCCACCATGACATCACTCTTGTTGCACACAAGTTTATTAACTTGTGACGAGTGAACTGTTTTATATGCAGGCTAAAGTGTGTTCTGTAGCTTGCCACACTGAGCAATCTGCTTGGGGACCAAGAGGAAAATTACACTTGTAAGCAGACCCTGTTAAAAGAACTCCACCTTCTATGTGCTTGTACTGTGCATGTTACAGGCCTCTGCTGCAAAACAGTTCATTTTAAACAGAACCTTGAATCAATGACCACTTTTGACCCTGTTTTGCTTTGATACCTCTCTCACTATTTCCTCCTCTAACCCTTGTTTACTAATAAATTCCAAACCAATTTTCTGTAATGTAATACACTCGAGTACAAGCTCCTAGTGATCGGAATTAGTATATTTCATAATCACTGCCGTTTCACAAGGGATATCAAACATTTCCCCAAATGTTAACTCTTGTACTCCACTGTAACAGGTAACTATTGGTGGTAAAATTATCTGTCAAGGTAACTTTTCCAGACAACTACTGATATTACTGAAATTGTTAGAGGCTGTTTATCAGAAGATGTGCGAGGTTTGGATTATTGTTAGCCATCTGACTAGATAAGAACAGCCATACTTGTTCAGACCAAAGGTCCATCTAGTCCGGTATCCTGTCTTCTGACAGCGGCCAATGCCAGGTGCCCCAGAAAGAATGAACAGAACAGGCAATCATCAAGTAATCCATCTCCTGCCGCCCACTCCCAGCCTCTGGCAAACGGAGCCTAGGGACACCATCCCTGCCCATCCTGGTGAATAGCCATTGAATAATGAGCTAGCTGTTTTAGCAGTAGTGTAGCAATGCTGACTTGCTAGGTCTCCTTGATGGAGCTGTTCCGGTACTGGGGAATTGTGAATCTGCTGGAAGGTAGAGTGAGACTTGCATTAGGCACAGAAACTAAAAGCTCAGAGCTACCTCCTCTCCTCTCTTAAAGGAGTAGTGGTAGTTTTTCTTAGACAGTTAATATTGATCCATCACAATTTTTACCTGGATTTCACTAGCAATGTCAAACACTCACCTAATCCTTCATTCTAGTTTAACAAACCTGTACAGGTTCTCTCACAGCTTCACAGTTGTCACTATGTTGCTTGCCACAGCTACTTGGGACTTCGAAGTAGCAGTGGAGACAAAACTGCTGCTCTGAAAGTGCTGGCCTCTGCCATAGGAGCCGAAGATTAATTGTACAGGGCCTATGAAACATAACTGAGCATTTCTGATTCCTTTCAGGACAGAGCAGTGGTGTATTTACAAGAGTGACTCTCTCATAATTTTATACAATCCTCCTCATGCACCCTAGTGTCGGGAAAATTGACCCCTAATTACTCTGTGTGTGTGTGTGTTTGTAATAAGGCTCCATTTATTGCTGTAGGTAACCATGGGTGGTTATGTTTCCTGACTTTCTGTTATGGTCGTGTAACAAAATAATTTGTTTCTGGGGAGACATGTCACTGCATCTGCACTGAACACACAGTAACCAGTGCCAGGACAATCAAAACTTGCAGGATATTTGGTTCAAATAACTTCAAAAGTGGAACTGAGGGTCTGAAAGGCAGGGTACCCTTTCAGATCTCTAAAGTATACCCACTGCAGAGTTTTTACAGCAACGGGGCATAGTGGGCTTTAGCATTCTTTCAGCCTCTTGTATTTTTAATCCTGTACTCTTCTTGGCGGGAGGTGAGAGAGGATGTGCACATTTCAAATGCCATCTGACTGAAGCTTGTTCCTTTGTCTATCTGTATAGCTTGGATACAATCTTTTTGAAGAAAGTATTAACTCCATTAAGAAGTCTTTAATTTGAGTCTTGGAATAGAGTTGATTCTGATGTGTTTTCACCAAATAAGCCATAATTTTTAACAATGAGTGTAATTAACCATGTGAACAATTTACTGAGGGTCATAATGGATTCTCGATCACTAACCATTTTTAAATGCAGGATTGGATATTTTCCCTTGTAGTTTGGTGAGGGGAGAGATCAAGGATGTTGGAGAGAAGAGGTGGAATTGGATATAGCTCTGCTGGCTTTTTAATTAGCTTGCTGAAAAGTATGAAGTGTGTAGAGTGGATTGGATGCTAGGCTACTGATAACATCAAGAAATGGCTTAGCATTGGCTGAACTTTTGCATGTTATGTTGAGAGTTGAATGTTCCTCTGGAAAGGAGAAGTTGACTCCCGGTAGAGTTTACAGATGCTCTTGACTTTCAGTAGTCGTGAGGAGCGTGATCAGAGGCACAGGTCATCGATGGTTCAGATGTTCCAAGGCTTCTGTTGTCTGGCAGGGCCAAATTTCTGGAGGGAGCATGCTACATGGGATGCAGGATTGATTTTTTGCTGTTTCTCTTGGGTTGAGTAGAACAGTTCCAGGTTAACAAGAGGACTTGCTCACTTCAGTGGTTCTATAGGGTGTGACTTTGCTCTTTGTCACCTCTCCAGACAGAAGCCTGATAGGATAGATGGGGCTTACACTGTGCTCTGCAGGCCAACAGAGCGCTATTTCCAAAGTCAAAGGCCTTTCCCTGTGAATGTCCTGCCTCCCCAGTCCTTAGATATTCCAGGCACCCTAGTTGAGGTCATCTGTTGTGGCAGTAGATGGGGGAAAAAGCTATCCTTTCAAGTAGCTAAGAACCAAAGTGTATATGGCCTCGTAGATCAGTGTCAACATCTTTACATTGCACTTGGGAGCAGATGGGAATCAAATGCAGTTGAGCTGGGATTTTCATGCTCCATTCATCTCATGCTCCCAAGCAAGTGGACGGCCACACTTGCACCAGCTGTCGCTTGTGTGTGACCTTGAAAGGTAGCCCTGTGCAGCGTACATGGTAATGAGTTAATCTGAAGGGCATAACAGTTTAGGCAGCAGCAAGAAGATTCATGTCTCAGAGAAATGATCACAATTACCATATGTGTGTGTTGGTGATGGGGGGGGGGGGTTGAAGAGGAGGAGGGAGGGATTTCTCCCTGTCCCCACATGGGAACATATAGGTCTTTTATTCTCAGTATCATAACTGTCAGCTTTGGAAAACACCACCTGTACGGCATGACCGTGCCGTCTGTCCAGAAAATCAGTAGCTCAAGTTTTTTCCATGAACTGAAGCAGACAACACATGGTATCATTGGCATCCCTTCTCTATGCCAGTAAAATGCACTTTGGTGTGCACTACCACATCTTTATTCTCATGTGGCACCTTGTAGAGCACCGGCAACATTATGAAGTGCAACATAACACAGGGAGTCTGCTGCCTAATGACAATACTGTCTTTGCTGTTGTTGCATTGCACCCTGCAGTGATTACAAAGCTCTTTGCTTTTTTTAATGTGTGAAGTAAGAAGACAATAGCCTAGTTTGTCTGAATTCACCAGCAGTGTTCTTTGCAAGCACTGTAAAATCAGCAACGGGCTGGAATGAGAGGAGAAAGGGATTCCAGAATATTCCTACAGCACTGAAGGTTCCAGGTGATTGGTGCCATGACAGCTTCACCAGTGAAAGGATGATGTGTGGCTAAAGCATAGGATTGGGAGGTAGGGGCCTCTGGGTTTTCATCCCAGTAGACTGACTTGGTGTGACTGTGGGCAAGTCAAGTAACTTCGGCTGTCTGTGCCTCAGTTCCCCCTGTGAAATGCATATACTATTGATATACTAGTCCCACCCAGGCTCAACTGGTTAATGCCAGTCAGTCCCTTTCAGATGGTGCTGTAGGAACGTTGGGTAATACAACTGGGTCCAAAGTGACTGGCTCTTCTGCTTGTGGTCACGGTGGCTCTTTGTTTCAGCATAAGGTACTACGCTCAGCATGCTGCTGTTAATAAAAGACAAATGAGAAAATGTGGTGGTGAAAAGCTTCCCCCCACCCCCTCCTAGTTGCTCTCAACTCTTCAGAGATTCAAAACCGTGCACATTTTGCAGGAGGCTGAGATCACTATTGTGAAAAGAAAGGGGCTCCATGCAGCCCCGCAGGGCCCATGTTCTCCTGGATTTGTTTGTCTCTAGGCCTGGTGGACATAATTGTGTAATGCTTGCTGTTCTCAGATCTTTATTATTTGGATGGATTGTTTTCCCCTTCGCCTCCCGCTTATGGTCAATTGTGTTAAAGCAAGTGGCTGAGGTGAATGTACCTTGGCCATTGATCCGTTGTTTCATGAAGGGCTAATATATTGAGTTGTGCAAGTTGATTAATAGCCCTGGTAAATTAAAAGGCTGGGGAGAAAGCAGGAGAGCTGTAAAGTCTTAACCCTTTCTCCAAAGACCGGGGAAATAATGATGTAAAGAAGGGGGGGGAATTCCTTGTGGAGCAAAGGTATTTCCCAGCATGATGAGCCTGGTAATCCTCAGAATGCCAAGAGGAAGCTAAGTGCTCCAGTGTAGTTGTGGTGGTCTTGCTGTGCTCTGGCTTTTCCTCTCAGGAGACAGGGATTCCAATCCTGTCCTGGGTCACAGTTGGAGCTATTTTTACTGGTGGTCTCCTATTTCTAATGGGCCAAATACAGACTTCCTCTTCTAGGCTGGGAAGAGTGTGATGTTTGGGCCCCCAAGCCCACCCACAATGTGGAGTTCACATTCCTTCAGCTCCTCTGTAGAGGGGTCCCGGGCTGCTGGGAAGTGCCTAGAATTTTGATGCATGCCCTTTCCCTCTTGTGCCCCTGGCATGGCAATCTTTGTGTATTGTCCCGGTGCTCCTGGGCTAGTCTGGTAGCAAATTCAAGACTGGGGTTGAAATTGTAGAGGATCTGAATTTGCTCCCATGTGTCTGCAGAAGTGATCTTCAGAGACCTATCACAGGTTTCAGAGTAGCAGCCGTGTTAGTCTGTATTTGCAAAAATTTGTTAGTCTCTAAGAGACCTATCAGTATCTCTAGATCCCACTTCACAGGCTAGATGGAATCTCTGGGGCTTTGGGAAAAAGTCCTGTCCTGAACAGGTTGACGTGTGTGGCTCCTTGAAGTGATGCTGACT
This sequence comes from Dermochelys coriacea, assembly GCF_009764565.3. NCBI lineage: Eukaryota > Metazoa > Chordata > Testudines > Dermochelyidae > Dermochelys > Dermochelys coriacea. The sequence continues at coordinate 4,174,294 of NC_050069.1, read as the reverse complement.
GGGCTGGGGAGGAATGATCCTCTCTCCACAAATATGATTTTAAACCCTTCCTTTCTCCTACATCAGCAAGGAAGCTTCTTTAGTGAGCAGGGCGAAACTGTTTTCTTGTTTGGTAGCTCAGCAGGCTACAAATAATAGTTGCTCACCTGGAGACTTGGGTGTCCAAATGTTTGGGGTTTTTTCGGCAGGGAGGGGGAGGGAGAAATGGTATGGAGCATAAATAGGCCATTTTCTGCTCAAGCTTTTTTCATTTCTACTGTATTTTGGTCTGTCTCTGCACAGTCTGGAGTAGTGCTTGACACATGGTGGGTCTGTCTACCCTGCAGCTGGAGTGGCTTGAACCAGCTGCAGCTGCTATTTTTAGTGTGCCAGATTGAGCCCTGCTAGCAGGAGTCTCTGTCTGGGCAGGAAGGTTCGCTCGGGCTGCAGTGTAGACATACCCTAAAGAGCTACAGCAGAGGGAAGCATGCTAATCTCTTCCATGTATACACAATTCTCCTGTTGCGGTTGGTTGGTTCCTTTTTCTTCATCCAGTTCTTGTCACCTGGAGTCTGCTACAGAATGACCCAAAGCAGGATTTGTGCCACAGTAGTCAGTTTCCTTTTGCAGCTGGGTCTGTGTCAGTGCTTCTGAGCTGAAGTGCAGTTGTAGCTGATGCTAGCCATTTAGGCATGTCCAAGAGAGTGGTGAACCAGGAAACATGGCAGGTGGCCAACAGCATGCGCTGGAATCACCATGCATATCCGTTTCTCAAATGCAGCCACTGTTGCCGCATGCAGCCACCAGGGGCTTTTCTTGCAGGCAGAGACTCTTGGGCCGTGATGGGGGGCAGAGTGGGGGAGAGCAAATCAGTGGCTCCTATCCCAGTGCTGCCCTCAGGGGCTGGGCCCTGCCACCTTCTGGAGCCACAAACACGGTAGGAGCACGTGGACAGTGCGAGTTCCTCACCTTCCAGGTGGGACTCGGGCTTTGGATTTCTGTCTTGGGTGGTTGGCAGCAGGCTCTGGCCTTGTGGTGGTGGGCTTCGTCCCAGAGATGCAGGGCTTCGGGCTCTGGCCCCGAGAATCCAGCCAGGGGTTCGCTCCCTGAACATTGCCCCTATTCTCTGCTGCCTCCTCAGCCTCCCATTGCCCCCGGCTCCCTTCCTACCTCCCCATCCAGGGCTTAATTGGTCTTTGCTGGGGCTGAATAAGGCTGCTGTGAAAAGCGATATTAACAAATATCACTTTTCACAGTAGCAGATTTACTAGCTAGAAAGTCTTTTTTTTTTTTTTTTTTTTTTTTTTTTTTTAAAGGGGGGGGGCAAAGCAACTTGCGTTTCTATTCTGTTTAGGTCCAGTAAAGAATAGACGGCTGTGCATTATGTTTATTATTGAGTCTGCAAAAAACCCCAACATAAATAAATATATATGCACATACACATCTCCAAATTATTGTAATTTGTTTTTCCTAAAGTTGGTTGACAATTTTTCCTAAAATACTTAGTGACCACCAGAAAGAGTTGATGGCGGCACTCTGAGGCCACCCAAAAATTTGTAGTGAGAACTCCTGTGTAGAAGGTGGGAGGTGAGAGAACTCAGGGAGGCTTTGGGCTCAGGAGACTCAAAACTAGCATAGCAATGGGTGCTGGAAGTCGAGATAAAGATATGGATGCTGGCAGAGCTTTGTTGGAGCCCAGGACTGAAATAGCAGGGTATGCTCTTGGTGGGGAGTGAGGGCAGCAGCTGACTTTTGTGGGGCTTAGTAATGGAGAGGTAAAAGGTGCTGAAGGTGAGCATTGAGATTCATTGGCATAGATGTATGCTACAGCTCTTAGCAGCATCATATCAGCCTCTGTCCAATGTTTAGCTCTGTTTTCATGAGTACTAAACTCCTTCTCACAAACACCAGTTACGCTCAATGTTGTCTGAAAGTCTGCAGCAATCCTGCAAAAAGGGCTTCTAAGATTCCCCTGGAAATAGATAAATGGAGCCAAATCTGGTGCTCAGGACTGCTAGTTGCAGTGGTTCTGTATTTATAGAAAGTGGTTCCATTTCCATATTATATGAGGTTGTTGCTGGACTTTGCTCTCTTTTAGCATCACCTTTTTATTCCTCTGTATTTCTTTATTATTTGAGAGTGCCACAGCATGCTAAGCATTTCTCAGCCCAATCTCTGCCCTGAAGAGTTTAGAATCTGAATAGACAATGTACTAATGAGTGTGGTAGGGTGGTGGTTCAGGAAGCGAGAGGAAAAGGTGTCAGTGCTAAAATGTAGCACATCTGGTTAGTGCTTGGATTTAAAAAACAATGCCTTTTAGATGGTCATCAGATTAGCTCATTCCCCTCTGTGCTGTGAGCTGGGGATGAGGCAAGGCCTTTCAGAAGGTATGCATTTAAGGGAGATTCACTGGAATCCATAGCTTTGTATAGGGAATAGTGCAGGCTCGGGTTTGGGAAAATCTGACTCGCATCCCCTCCCAAGCAGCCTTTGCTCTCCACCCTGCCTTCCCAGCTGATTCTGGGCAATTGCTACAGCTTTTTAATTGTCCCTCTTTGTTCTTCTCCCTCAGGCTGGAATGGGTGGAAATCATAGAGCCTCGAACGCGGGAGCGCATGTATGCCAACCTCATCACAGGGGAGTGTGTGTGGGATCCGCCCGCTGGGGTCCGCATAAAGCGCACCAATGAGAACCAGTGGTGGGAACTCTTTGACCCGAACACCTCACGGTTCTACTACTACAATGCCACCACCCAGCGGACCGTATGGCACCGGCCGCAGAACTGTGACATTATCCCGCTGGCCAAGCTACAGACCCTGAAGCAGAACACAGAGTCACCGAGGGCCTCCACAGAGAACAGCCCTGGGCGGAGCAGCAATGTCAGCAGGGAGGGCAGCACCAGCTCCTCCCTGGAGCAGGAGCTGGAAGGCAGCGAGAAGGTGCAGGATCAGACGAGGTCAAACCGCCAGTCAGCCCAGTTTGCTGTAGTGAAAGAAGAACCAGAAAGGTAAAGCAGAGCTCTCTCTATGCAGCAGGTGACGTAGACTGATGGGTAGCAAAATGCCCTCAGGCAGGGAAAAGCTGTTATGAATTTGTGCTGCAAGCAACAGATACTGTGTAACCCACCCCTTCCCTGATGAGCTGGGACTAGAGCCCTGGGTGGTAGGCAGCAGGCTCTGGCTGTGTACAGCTTGAGCTAGAGCAGTGGTGTCCAAATTTTTTTCCTCTTACATCCTCCCTGCCCCCCTTACCAGTAATAGAATGTGTCTACCCCACCCTGGGCTGGGAGTGGGGTCGGGGGCTGGGTCGTGCTCCCTCCCCACTGGCCTGCGCTCTGCCCCCACCCTTAATATTCCTCCACGCCCTCCTAAGGGGGACTCCCCCCCACACTTTGGGGGGAACTGTACTAGAGGATAGCTTTTTCTAGCTAAAGTATTAATGGGCCATGTGCAAGAGGGCAATGTCATTCAATCATAAAGCAATTATGTATTGGAGGAAGGGGTGTCACTGCCTCTGACTGCAGAGATACCTCTGTACCGACCCGTAGGTGTAACTTAGTGCTGTCTCCTAAAAACACTTAGGAAAAGCAATTTTCTAAACTTAGAAATGCACCATATTTCACAAAATGGAACATAATCTCCCCATCAGACCAGTTTCCAAGGCAAGTGACTTTTATCCCTTTTCTGTACCTCGTTGCGAATACAGATTGCCTGGCTGATCTGTTTGTGCCGACTCAGGGGTTTTCCAGTAGGGGTGACTTTCCCTTTTAAAAAGGGGATTTTCAAATTGTATAAAAATACAAAGCCACATTTCCTGGTATGTGGGCACAAATAACTACGCTCTCCAGTCAGGCAGCTGCATTGCACCTTCTTCTTTGCACCCCTCTTTTGTGCTGTTATTGATTTACAGTTTAGATGCCTATTTACCTTTTTTTCCCCCTATAAAATGTATATTATTGAAATGTAAATAAACTCCCCAGCCACATGTCTGCCTGAAACTGCACTCTTGCCATTTGCAAATAATTGGCAGAGAAATTTGTGCTTGTAACTAGGGTTTTACTTTCTCCCAGTCTACATAACTGTGCCATGGCATGGCCTAATGGTTAGACCCAGGGCTGGGTGTTAGACCTTCCGGGCTGTGCCTCTAAATTGGTGTGATACCTTGGGGAAATCACTTACCGGTGTCTGTTTCTCCATTTGTAGAATGGAGGGAGACCTGAGCTTTGTAAAAACCCTTGGAGATCCTCTGGTGGAATGCACCATAGAAGTACTGAGTATAGCAATGCTGGATTACCTGTACAGTGTGCTGCATTAGTCCTCTTACCGTGCATGTGAGCACTGCTGCGTTTTCCTGGGAATTTGAGCAGTGTTCCTGTTATAGCACCATCTTGTGGATGCAGACGGCAGGCTATATAAACCATTTTGTTTTATTTATTACTTACTACCTACAGAGGATATAAATGGGAGTTTTTTCCTAAAAATGATCCCATTGTCAAACCTCTGGATGTAATATTCATTCAGAGTTTCCATAGTAGCATCTACTCTTTTCCCTCCCTCCACTCATTCCAGCAATTACTACTGTTAGCAAAAAGAAAAGGAGTACTTGTGGCACCTTAGAGACTAACAAATTTATTTGAGCATAAGCTTTCATGAGCTACAGCTCACTTCATTGGATGCTGTAGCTCACGAAAGCTTATGCTCAAATAAATTTGTTAGTCTCTAAGGTGCCACAAGTACTCCTTTTCTTTTTGCGAATACAGACTAACATGGCTGCTACTCTGAAACCTGTTCTAAAGATGCAATCACCCTCTCTCCGGCTAAGTCTACTCTTGGAGCAGGTGGAGGGTGATTCTCAGCTCCTGTAAATATATTCATGCTAGCTCTCTTTGAGCTAGTGCACTAAAAATAGTATCATAGTCATGGTAGTGCAGGCAGCAGTGAGTGGTGGCCTGGGCTAGTCAACCAAGTACAAACCTGCCTAGGTCCCATGAGTGCACAACTTGGGGCAGCTAGTCCATGCCACTGCTTGCCGCTTTCCATGCATGTGCAGATACACTACTATTCTTAGTGCACTAGCTCGATGAGAGCTAGTGCGACTATGTCTAAGCGAGCTGGGAATCCAATCCCACCCCTAGCTCCAAGTGTAGATATAGCCTCAGAGAAACTATCATTTAGCTTGTCACTGTTTCCTGTGTTGATTTTATTGTAACTTCCCCACCCATCCACCTCCCTGTTGCTCATGTTGGCCCTTTACTGTCTATTCAAAATACAGCAGCCAACTTCATATTCTGGCTTGTCCATCATCATTCAGAGTGTCTTACTCCTTCTTTGAATCCCTCTACTAATTTCCCTGGTCTGCCCCATCAAGTTCAAACTTCTCGTCTTCTCCTTCAAGGTGCTGGCAATTCTGAGCCATCTGATTTATCCTCCTTTCTTCTTGAAGCTCTCTATCCCTCTGCTCTGCCAGTGATACCAACTGGGTCTTCCCACATGTCCACATCATGCTTTCTTTATGCTTTCCCCTGACACATGGAATGCCTTCCCTGAACTGATGCCAAATGCCACTACCTTCACCTCCTTCCAGTTCATTTCTCAAGATACACTTCTGTGATGCCTACAAGGAACTGACCTACTGATGCTGAATGGGTAGAGGGGAAGTTGGTATAGTTGCTGTGTGTTTCATTTTAAAATGTATATAAAAATCATATTTTTGATTGCATTCTTCTCCTCCAGCCTTCGGATGTCATTTGTCATCTTAGATAGGCCCTGCCCTAGCTATGGGGACAGCACTCTGCATACTGAGGGTACTACCAGAATAAATAACTGCCCCATGCCCTGAAGGTCACTCACTACATTTGGTTTTTCTCAGGCTAATCACAGGGGAAGTGATGTCCACAGGTGAGTGCTCTGCCTCCAGATCCCCAGCGTCTGAATCCATGGACGCTTAGTGCTAACGCTCCATTGGGAACAGGGAATGGCAGTGGCTAATCTAACCAAAATTGGAACAGGGTAAGGCTTGTAGACCAAGATCACCACCTTAAATTGCGGTAAATGTGAATAATTTGTGTCAGTGCTGGCAAGGCATAACCCTTCTATAGCTCCAACCCCAACCAGACCTTCAGGGCTGTTGGACCTGTGACAAAGTTCCTGCTCTACCTTGGTGGGTCCTGCGCTTATTGGCAGATTTGCTCGCCTTGGAGCTTCACGGCATCCCTCCGCTTGGCTGTTTTTCTGAACCCACAGTCCAGATTAACTCCTCCTGTGTCTGACCAGGAGTTGGGAGGATTGGGGGGGGAACCCGGGCCTGCCCTCTACTCCGGGTTCCAGCCCAGGGCCCTGTGGAATGCAGCTGTCTAGAGAGCCTCCTGGAACAGCTGTGCGACAGCTACAACTCCCTGGGCTACTTCTCCATGGCCTCCTCCCAACCCCTTCTTTATCCTCACCACGGGACCTTCCTCCTGGTGTCTGTCTGATGATGCTTGTACACCTAGGTCCTCCAACAGTCCACGTTCTCACTCTCAGCTCCTAGTGCCTCTTGCTCCCGGCTTTTCACACGTACACCACAAACCGAAGTGAGCTCCTTTTTAAAACCCAGGTGCCCTGATTAGCCTACCTTAATTGATTCTAGCAGCTTCTTGATTGACTGCAGGTGTTCTAATCAGCCTCTCTTAATTGTCTCCAGAAGGTTCCTGATTGTTCTGGAACCTTTCCTGTTACCTTACCCAGGGAAAAGGGACCTACTTAGCCTGGGGCTAATATATCTGCCTTCTATTACTCTCCTATAGCCATCTGGCCCGACCCTGTCACAGACCTTAAGAAAGATAAATTGATCCCTTCGTCACTTACCTGGCCCTATGAACATAATATCTGAGCATCCCCAATCTTTTAATGAATTTACCCTCATAACGCCATAAAATATAATAACGGCCATACTGGGTCAAACCAATTGTCTGTCTAGCCCAGTAACTTGTCTTCCGGCAATGGCCAGAGCCAGGTGCTTCAGAGGGAATGAACAGAACAGTCAGTCATCAAGTGATCCATCCTATCTGTCGCCCATTCCCTACTTCTGGCAAACAGAGGCTAGGGATGCTTCAGAGCATAGTTTTGTATCCCTGCCTATCCTGGCTAATAGCCATTGATGGACCTATCCTCCATAAACTTATCTAGTTCTTTTTGAACTGTTATGGTCTTGGCCTTCATAGCATCCTCTGGCAAAGAGTTCCACAGGTTGACTGTCTGTTGTGTGAAGAAATACTTCCTTTTGTTTGTTTGAAACCTGATGCCTATTAATTTCACTTGGTGATGCCTAGTTCTTGTGTTATGAGAAGAAGTAAATAACAGTTCCTTATTTACTTTCTTCACACCAGTCATGATTTTATAAATCTCTGTCATATCCCTCTTAGTCATCTCTTTTCAAAGCTGAAAAGTACCAGTCTTATTAATCTCTCCTCATATGGAAGCAGTTCCATGCCCCTAATCATTTTTGTTGCTCTTTTCTGTACCTTTTCCAATTCTATATATCTCTTTTGAGATGGGGTGACCACATCTGCATGCAGTATTCAAGATGTGATGTAGGGCAGTGCTATTATCCCTGGAGGACAGGACAAGAAATAATGGGTTTAAACTGAAGCAAGCAATATTTAGGTTAGTCATTAGGAAAAACTGCCTAATTGTCAGGGTGGTTAAACACTGGAACAAATTACTTAAGGAGGTTGTAAAATCTCTATCATTGTTGGTTTTTAAGAACAGGTTAGATAACACCTGTCAGGGAGGTTCTAGATAATACTTAGTCCTGCCTTAGAGCTAGGGACTGGGTAGATGACCTATCAAGGTCCTTTCAGTCTTATATTTCTATACTTTCCTCATTAAACAGATGGGGAACTGAGGTATATTGGCTAAGTGATTTGTCCAAGATCACACAGGAAGTCTGTGGCAAAATGGGCTGGAACTCAAGTCTCACAAGTCCTAGGCTATCTTAACCAGTGAACCATCCTTTCTCTTTAATGAACAAATCTTCTAAAGTATCAGAGGGTAGCCGTGTTACTCTGTATCCACAAAAACAACAAGGAGTCCAGTGGCACCTTAAAGACTAACATTTATTTGGGCATAAGCTTTCGTGGGTAAAAACCCCACTTCTTCAGATGCATGGAGTGAAAATTACAGATGCAGGCATTATTATACTGACACATGAAGAGAAGGGAGTTACCTCACAAGTGGAGAACCAGTGTTGGCAGGGCCAGTTCAATCAGGGTGGATGTAGTCCACTCCCAATAATTGATGAGGAGGTGTCAATTCCAAGAGAAAAAGAGTACTTGTGGCACCTTAGAGATTAACAAATTTATTAGAGCATAAGCTTTCGTGAGCTACAGCTCACTTCATCAGATGCATTTAGCTCACGAAAGCTTATGCTCTAATAAATTTGTTAGTCTCTAAGGTGCCACAAATACTCCTTTTCTTTTTGCGAATACAGACTAAACACGGCTGCTACTCTGAAAAATTCCAAGAGAGGCCAAGTTGCTTTTGAAGTGAGCCAGCCACTCCCAGTCCCTATTCAAGCCCAAATTAATGGTGTTTAAATTTGCAAATGAATTGTAGTTCTTCTAAAGTTTCCCATTGACTCTCTGAAGCCCAAGAAAGATTTGGAAGAGAGCCAATCTGACCTCTCATTTCAGTATGTACTTCCCTTTGCATTAGTAGATCACAAAGTGCTATATAAGAGCTATATGGTGGTGGCATTATTTATTATTACACTAAGAAAATTGCAGCAGCCCTCACCACTAATATGGAGGTGCAGCTGCCAGAGACTACAGCTCTCAATACAGTATGTACTGGTGCATCTGCAGTAGCCTCTCTGCTCAAGATGGAAGCTTTGTCTGTTGGAATCTGTTACTTCTGTGGGGTACACCTGTGTATTAAAATGTGGTTTGTTCCTTTTCATGCCAGTTAGGCACAGCTGCTGCTGCGAAGCTTGCCTCGGCAAACTGAAGTTTGGGCCTTCTCCCTGCAGAAGTGTGAAGTGTTAACTAGAATTGGAATGGGAGGCTTTAATTTTCTGTACAGATGGTGCTGTGTTTTTCTGCAGGCTGCAGCAGCATGTGCACGCTCAGCGGGTTCCTGAAAGAAGAGAGAGATCCATTTTCCTTTCAACAGTAATACCCACTCTTGTTTAGTGCCTGTCTTTACTGGTGTGTTGTTCTGCAGACTCTAATTCTGACATTGCAGATCATTAAAAGCCCCCACTGCTTCAAATGCCAGGTTGCTGTGCAGCAGGATGCAAAGGCTCAGGAGGGTGAAGTGAATGAAACTGGGCCTGGAAAGGGCCTTACCCTGTAAGGCTGGAAAATGGTAACTCTCTCTAGCAAGAGCCAGCACCAGGTTGAAAGAGAACAATAAAACATAGGGTGGCTTCTTGGGAACTTTCTCTCCAATCCCCCATGCAATCTCCCTCCTCCCTTTCCTCCACAATTCAGTAATGGCTCAGGTACATTCAGAAAGTGAGTCCTAATTCATAAGCATTAGCAAATGCACAGCACGTCCTAAGTTACGAGTAGAAATAAAGGCACCAGGTCCAGATTCATCCTTGTAGAGTCCCCTCAAAGCTGTGTGAACTGTGATGAAGGTGGGGTTTCACAGCATTGGAAACAGTATGGGGGCTGAAGCAGAATATCTGCCCTCTGTACCTGGAAATGGTTTGACTGCAACTTTGTCTGTCTCTCCTGTGTACTTGTGCCAGAGGAGAGCTATAGCACTGCCATACCTGCCCAGGGCTGGATTGAAGCATAAATCCTGTAGGCCCATGGCTGGGGCCCCATCTCCTGGAGTCAAGTGCTTATGATAGACCATCAGCAGCTGTTTTTCATAAAAGCTGTTTCTAGCCCTTATGACTGAAAAGAACTTGCAATATGACTAGAGTGTGACTGCTGCAGCCATTTCTGTCTGATTTTGCAGAGCCAGAGACAATAGGTCTGAGAGGGGGAAACCCCCCTGCATCAGAGAGGGGGAAGTTAACTCTAGAGATGGGCCAATACCTGATTTTTTGTTGTTGGGGTGTGTGTGTTTGTGTGCGTGTGTGTGTGTGTGTGTGTTGTTGTCAGATGGTTACAATGTATTTACTTGGGTCAAACTGAATCTGAAAAATTTTGGTGAATTGAAAAAGTGCATTTCAGATCAGACAGAACATGTTGTTTGAGCTGAAACTTCCTGTGTCCAGGCACTGGATTCTCAAGACAGGAGGAGGAGCAATCCCCCTTAACTTTTTAGGCCAGCAATTAGGGCACTCACCTGGGGTGTGAGAGACCCAATTCAAAACCCTGCTCTGACATAGGGATTTGATTCCTTACCCCCCGTGTTGCCCTAACCACCAGGTGATAGGTTATTCTGGAACTTGGGAATGTCTCATTCTTTCCTATTGAAGCTGTTCTATTTCTTATAAATACTAACTCTACAGCCTGATGATTAGGGCACTCTGCAGGGAGTTGAACCTGGATCTCCCACATCCCAAGTAAGTGTTCTAACCACTGGCCTGAAAGTTAAGGGAGGACACCACACAACCCCTACCACCTCCTCGAGCCTTGCGAACTTAGCCTGATTTCCCCCCCCCCCCCCCCCCCCTGCTTGAATCTGACAAATCAATGTTAAATTTGCAATAGCTCTGGGTTGACTGAAACGGTTTTGTTTTGGTTTGGTTTTTTTTTGGGGGAGGGGGTTCAAATAACCTATTTGTCTGAAAAACTTCACCCAACTCTAGTTAACTCCAAGACCTGCTGCCTTTTGGGACCAACTGGGAGCTATGAGTAGTAGGATAGTGTAGTGGATGCAGCTAACCCACCCAGGCAGATGCATCCTGACTATGGGGTAAGTACAGGGGGAAGGGGGGGGCTGCTGCCTCTTTATCTTCAGGTGCCCTGTTGCTTCCTAAAGGTGGCAAGTATGAAAAGTACCACCCTGAAATCCACATCGTCCAACTTTGGCTTAAATCTATTAATGCTGCTGGACTCAAGTGCCTTCCTGTTTCAGTGGAAACACATTCCCCGTATTCACCACCCCCTTATATGAAATTATACCTGGCTGCAGCAGAATGGCCTGAAAATTAAATATAGATAGATAAAAGTCCTGAAACCCCCACAAAAGGTGCTCTACACTCTACTGCTCTATCAAGCATTCTTAAAACTACAGTACCAATCTGGTGAAGTGAAGAAACAATTGACAGAGCCAGAAGGGTACCCAGAAGTCACCTACTACAAGACAGGCCCAACAAAGTAACAGAACACCACTAGCCATCACCTACAGCCCCCAACTAAAATCTCTCCAGCGCATCATCAAGGATCGACAACCTATCCTGAAGGACGATCCCTCACTCTCTCAGACCTTGGGAGACAGGCCAGTCCTCGCTTACAGACAGCCCCACAACCTGAAGCAAATACTCACCAGCAGCTACACACCACACAACAAAAACACCAACCCAGGAACCAAACCCTGCAACAAAGCCTGTTGCCAACTCTGTCCACATATTTATTCAAGGGACACCATCATAGGACCTAACCACATCAGCCACACCATAAGTGGTTCGTTCACCTGCACATCTACCAATGTGATATGTGCCAGCAATGCCCCTCTGCCATGTACATTGGCCAAACCGGACAGTCTCTATGCAAAAGAATAAATGGACACAAATCTGACATCAGGAATCCTAACATTCAAAAACCAGTTGGAGCACACTTCAGTCTCTTGTCACTCAATAACAGACCTAAAAGTGACAGGTTTCAGAGTAGCAGCCGTGTTAGTCTGTATTTGCAAAAAGAAAAGGAGTACTTGTGGCACCTTAGAGACTAACAAATTTATTTGAGCATAAGCTTTCGTGAGCTACAGCATCCAGTGAAGTGAGCTGTAGCTCACGAAAGCTTATGCTCAAATAAATTTGTTAGTCTCTAAGGTGCCACAAGTACTCCTTTTCTTTAGACCTAAAAGTGGCAATTCTTCAACAAAAAAAACCCTTCAAAAACAGACTCCAACGGTGAAACTGCAGAACTGGAATTAATTTGCAAACTGGACATCATCAGATTAGGCCTGAATAAAGACGGGGAGTGGTTGGGTCAATACACAAACTAAAAACTATTTCCCCATGCTAATTTTCCCCCCTACTGTTACTTACACCTTCTTGTCAACTGTTTGAAATGGGCCATCCTGATTATCACTACAGAAGTTTTTTTTTCCCCCCTCCTGCTGATAATAGCCCACTGTAATTGATTTGTTTAGTTAAAGTTGGTATGGCAACCCCCATCTTTTCATGGTGTGTGTGTGTGTATAATATACTTCCTACAGTATTTTCCACTTCATGCATCTGATGAAGTGGGTTTTAGCCCACGAATAAATAAATTTTGTTAGTCTCTAAGATGCTACAAGGACTCCTCATTTTTTCTACTGCTCATGACTCTCAAGTGCACTGTGCAGCTCCTTGCTCTGCCAGCAGTACCTTATGAAACTAGGATTGAGTCAGTTACTTGGTGCCCAGGGGTTAGTGGGGCCTACTGTTAGCACTTCCGGGGACAGTCAAGAGATATCACTCTGAAAATTCCTAGAGCTCTGATGTACTATCAGGGAAGGGGCATTACTCTACTAGCTCTTACTGCTGCACGTTTTTCATCAGTATCTCCACTGCATGGCAGCCTCTGGCTGGCACGTGCACTTTATTTACATCATAACTTTAATTTTAATGGCTTTGCTGCTGCCTAAGGCGCCAGGCTCCTCAGAAAAATGCTGCTGATTGTAGCTGGTATGGCGCTACATATGAGTGGGATTTGGAGGGAATGTGAGGCTGGATAAACACTATTGTGGTGCACACATTGGGTCGTAGGGAAGCAGCAGTGAAACGTTAATATATTTGGCACCACTTCAATGGCTGTGAAAACTGGCACTTGAAAGCAAAAGAGTTTCAAGAGTGATCCAGTGCACATGCCGTAATAGGTTCTCTTCATGGCTGAATACAGGTGTTGGCTATGCTGTCCATATGCAGGTTAAATATAAGGGAAGAGTAGGGGAGAGTGGTTTCCTTTGCTTTGGAAAGCTAGCGCTTCCTGACAAATAAATGCTGGGAACCAGCAGGGGACCATGGCAATGTAGTTTGTAGTGCAATATTGTAGTCAAGTCTGAAGCAGAGGCAGGTAGTTATTTTGGAAACGTGTGGAAACAATTCTAAAGGGTAAAGCCCTTGGAAATAGCCTGCAGGGACCAATCCTGTGCTGGCTGAGTGGCAGGCTGGATGACCTGATGGATCTGTTCCAGCTCTGATTTCTATGATTCTGTAGCGAAGCACAAACGAGGAAGGAAGGGTGACTGCGGTCAAGGCTCTTTCATGGGAAGGCCTCCAGTGGCAGAGATCTCATCTCTAGAAGTGACTGATGCTTTGGTTCCTGGAGAAGATAAACTTAAAGAACAAGAGAGCCGTGCAAATTAAAAATTGATTTTTTGATTGCTGTGATAGTGGCTATGAAGGGCAGAGCCTTTCCAGGCATCTGTGCTGCTGAGCTCCTCTAACTGCTCAGAACTCAGTGTGTTCTGCCTTTTATTGTGGTTTCAGAACATTAGTAATTTGATGGGCCTTATTTTTCCACCTTGTGCCCATAAAATTATAACCATATCTTAACTCGTGTCTTTTGACTGATACCAGAATGAACCTTAAACCTTAACAAACATGCTTCATACATAGAACAATGCTGAACACTCATATGGGGCTGTCTAGGCATAGAAAAATATACAGACATGACCAGTTCTCAGAGGGAGGGAGCTAAGTATTATCTCTATTTCAGCTGAGGCAGAGAGGTGAGATATCTCATCCCAGGTATTGCAGAGTCAGTGCTGAAGCCAGGACTAAACTAGGCAGTTCCTGGTTTTTAGTAGGGTCTAATGGACTGAGCTGAACAGAAGCCATAAAAGCACAGTAGCATGTATAGACTGATTTGAACAACAAAGCATTTGAAGATCTGCTTATTTTTTTTTCCCTCTCCTTTTTAAAATCTTTTGTTAGATATAAACACCCATATTTTCAAAGCATGGCACAGGATTTTAGCTAACGAGACTCCCATTTAAAGTACAGCTAGTTTAAAACAAAGGCCTGTTGTTTGGAAGATGTCCCTGAGTCATGATAAAGCCCAGAAGTCTGCTTTATAGCAAGCAGAGATGTTAGACTTGAACTGAAGTTTCTCTTGAGGAATCTGTTCTTATAGGCTTGTGAAATATTGTCTTAATATGTGGCTGTCTGGTCCTAAATCTAGGTATACATTTTCTTTTTACAGGCAGTAAATATGCGTTAACATTCACAAGACCATTTCTAGCCAAAAATATATAGCACCATAGATGGGCACCTGGCACTGTAAGGCAAGGGGCTAAACTCCTTACAAGTGTAAGCTGGTGCAATTCCACTGACTATAGTGCTTACAGCAGTGGTGAATTTAGTCTGAGCGGCTTATGTCAGACTTAAGGAAGACCAACAAATTATGACAGGTTTCAGAGTAGCAGCCGTGTTAGTCTGTATTCGTAAAAAGAAAAGCAGTACTTGTGGCACCTTAGAGACTAACAAATTTATTAGAGCATAAGCTTTCGTGAGCTACAGCTCACTTCATCGGATGCATGCAACAAATTATGGAAAGTGTGGGTAAGACAATTAGGTTCTCCATCTTTTGCCCAGCTTTATACTTTCTTACCAAGCCCTGTTTGCTTTTCCAGCATCAGCCCCATTGGTGTGTAAATTACACCAGTGAAATTAGTGTCTTGCTTATGGGAACTTACCCTAAACTTTAGCTTGCCATGTTGTATCCCTAAAAGGGTAGATTATAAAATCTGTCAGAGCTAATAGTCTCAAGACATGCATTGAATATTTTGCTTCATTCTTGGTTTTCCTTCTTTTATAATTTGGAAAAGGCTCTGCTATAATTACTGGCCTGTCTTCCAGATGTGACTGAGCCACTGTCCTCTGTCAGGTAGCCCTAAATCCTTGGAGAAGGCTTTTATGTGGGGCAGAGAAGATGTGAAGCCTGGTTTTGGGGCATCATGTGGCTGCCACAGATCTATCCTCTGTGGGTATTTGTACAAGTCCACCATGCAACAGAATACTGGACAGATCCTCAGATCTCAGTCAAGACTAGGGGGTATAAATGATACATTTATATTTAAATGAAAGGCAGATCTATCTGTGTATGCCCCCTTCCACTCCCCCCCCCCCCCCCCGCCCTTGAGAGCTGTACTCAGCAGGGAACATTGCAATTGACTGATCTTGAGCAGGGCATTCTTGACCTGAGGACCATGCACTGTGGAATTGCATCCCAGGAGATATCCATATCTAATCATCTTCAGAGTCCTACTCTTTCCCATAAATCTTCCCCAAATAACAAGGGCTGGCTTGGCAGTGGAGAAAGAATAAATGTGCTTAAATAACCCAACTAAATAACAGTGACCAAACTGGAGTAGGCAAGAGAAGTGTCCTTTTATAGATCAATTGTTATGAACTTCTGAATTCCATGTCTGGTGCCTAGATGCAGTGGTGATGCAGACTCTAGGAGGGTACCCAGCTCTGTGGGATGCAAAAACTTGTCACCATAGGATATGGAGCGCATCTGTTATCTTCAGAATGTTGTACCGTTTTAGGGAAAGACTCTTGCCCTGATGCAGACAGCAGCCATTTTGTTGCTGCAGAATGCAGATAGACACACTGTGTGCGCATTTGCAGAGATTTAATTTTGTTCTTAAAAAGAAAAGGAGTACTTGTGGCACCTTAGAGACTAACACATTTATTTTAGCATAAGCTTTCGTGAACTACCGCTCACTTCATCGGATGCATGAAGTGAGCTGTAGCTCACGAAAGCTTATGCTCAAATTTGTTAGTCTCTAAGGTGCCACAAGTACTCCTTTTCTTTTTGCGAATACAGACTAACACGGATGCTACTCTGAATTTTGTTCTTGTTATGCTTGATTCAAAATAAGGTGGGTTAAGACTGGAAAATGCATGTTTTGCTTTTATGTAGTGTGATGAAGTGGGGATTTTTCCTTATGTTGTATATGAGTCTTTCATGCAAAACAGTATGCTGTTTGCCTCAGTTTCCCTGTGTATTGCACCAATGTCTAGGTGGTGGGAATAAGTGTGTGTGACTTTTGCGGGGGTTGCTCCAGCTGCCTGCTCAGATGCTATGGCTGCCCCTTCGTAACCTGAGATCCAGGAGGAGGATGCGACCAGGTGACTCTTGGCCTGGGAAGCGAGAGAGAGGCTGGAGGAGAAGCAACGGGCAGGGCAGGGGCCAGGCAGCTGGAAGTGAGTCAGTCTCTGCTGGCTTGGGGCTCAGGGGGAGGACCAGAGGAGGGCTCCCCTCCCCCCCAGATGGACTTGGCTTAAAGTCACCGATTTCTGTGCTAAAAAGTGCTGCCCTATGCTGTGTTCCTGTCAACTAATAAATCTTCTGTTTTACTGTCTGACTGAGTGTCATGTCTGACTGTGGAGTTTGGGTGCAGGGCCCTCTGGCTTCCCCAGGAGCTCCGCCTGGGTGGACTCGCTGTGGGAAGCACGCAGTGCGGAAGGGGATGCTGAATACTCCGAGGTCAGAGCCAGGAAGGTCGAAGCTGTGTAAGCTTCTTGCCCTGGAGACAGTATGCTCAGAGAGAGGAGGCTCCCCCAGAGTCCTGACTGGCTTCGTAGGGAGTAGTTCCAGAGCATCGTCCCGGCGACTCTGTGACATGTAGAAAGCATGCCCCAAATGAACAGAGGATGCACTGAATTGTCAACTGCTGGAAATGGCCCACCTTGATTATCACTACAAAAGTTTTTTTTTTCTTCTTTCCTGCTGGTAATAGCTCACCTTACCTGATCACTCTCATTACAGTGTGATGATAATACCCATTGTTTCATGTTCTCTGTGTATATAAAATCTCCCTACTATATTTTCCACTGTATGCATCTGATGAAGTGAGCTGTAGCTCACGAAAGCTTATGCTCAAATAAATTTGTTAGTCTCTAAGGTGCCACAAGTCCTCCTTTTTTGTGTGTGTGAATTCAGTCAGTTTAATGTTTGTTTTTTGGTGAGCTTTGTCTACACATTTTATACTTAATATGATACAGGACTTGCCATCAAGGATCTTGCTGTCCTTAGAGACTCTCTCAGCCTCTCTGAGAGGTCGAAAAGTATCTTTATCCCCACTTAGCAACTAAGGAAATGGAGGCGCAGACATGGGTGGCAGGTGAACCTCTCCCCCCCTTCAGGAAGGCAAGTTGGCTGGCTCTGCCCCTGCCCCCTCTCTCCTCCCTGTGGCCATCAGGGTACGTATGCAGTGCAGTGTCTTTTGGGAAGCTTTGGCAATGCATGGGGGAGCAGAAACAAGTCGAGAATGGGTGACTGGGACAGCAGGATGAAGTTCCCATCATGCAACTTTCTCCATCCCATAATGCTATTTCTATCTCTTAATTTGCATGCCTATTTTGAAAATCCCATTGACTCATGCAGGATTTGTCACTGTCTACCATCTCTGACAGAAGCATTAAACCTGTGCAACTCTAGACTACCATCATGGACACTATAAGCACAGGACACAAGATCTTTCATTATTTGCAGAGCTACAAGGGAATGGAGTGATTTCCTGGAGATCCATTTGGTGTTGGACATAGAAAGAACCAATTCAAGATTGGTGGTAGTGTTCATAGAGCAGCTGAAAATGGTGGAGCACCGCTCGTGGGCCCGAGAAATGAGCACCGAGTGGTGGAATTGCATTGTAATGCAGGCTTGGGATGACAAACAGTTGCTGCAGAACTTTCGGCTACACAAGGTCACATTCCTGGATTTGTGTGTCAAGCTTGCCTCAGCCCTACCGTACGGGGACACCAGACTGAGAGCTGCATTAACAGTGGAGAATAGTATGGAAATTGCCCTGTGGAAACTTGTGATGACAGATTTCTCACTGACCCGTAGCAATCATTTTGGATTTGGAAAATCCACGGGGGGAGGGCGTAGTCATGCTAGTGTGCGGGGCCATTAATAGTCTCCTGCTACATAGGACAGTGACTCTTAGCAATGTGAAGGACATAATGGATGGATTTGCTGCAGTGGGGTTCCCAAGCTGCGGTAGAGCAATAGACAACATACATATCCCTATTTTGGTACTAAACCACCTTGCCCCAGAGTACATCAACAGAAAGGGCCATTTTTCTATGGTTACGAACACAGGACTGTTCAGAAAGTTACAAGCAGGGACTTTTTTTTCTCGACCGGCAGACTACCATTAGCAATGTTGGAATGCCGGTCGTGATCCTGGCGGATCCAGCCTACAACTTACTCCTCTGGCTCACGAAAGTGTACACCAACCACCTCGACAGCATCAGGGAAAGATTCAACTACCAGCTCAACGTGTATAGAATGACAATTAAAGTGCTTTTTGTAGATTGAAGGGGTGCTGGCATTGTTGACTCACAAGATTGGATCTCAGTGAGAAAAATATCCCAATGGTTATAGCAGCCTGCTGTGTCCTGCATAATATCCATGAAGCAAAGGAGGAAAAGCTGCTGGCAGAGGGGAGGGCATAGGCAGAGCAGCTGCTTGCTGAGTTTGAACAGCCTGACGCAAGGGATATCTAAAGAGCTCAGTGCAGAACTGTATGCCACAAATGTGTTGTGGTATATTGTGCTCTACTTGGCCTTGCAGTTTGGGGGCCTGTTAGGAATTGTGTGGTGCTTGGTGCACATCTATGAATATAACACTGATGATTGCACCTATTAATAGTGTGGTGCTTCTGGTACATTTTTGATTATTACACTGTCACAGATCCCATGAGTTGTGTACACTAGTAAGTGGGTGCTTTCAATACTGCCTGCCATTCTGCAGTATATATTGGGAACTAATAGAGATGAATTATATCCTAGACAAAAGAATTTTACTGAGTAATGAAAACAATTTTTAAAAAAAATTCTGTGCAAATTAAAAGCAAATACATTAAGACTTTAATAAATTTATGGAACGGAGCTTAAAGAAAGGGAAGGAACATTCATGTCCATTTTCATGTCCACGGGTAGTGATCAATGGCTCCATGTCTAGTTGGCAGCCGGTGTCAAGTGGAGTGCCCCAGGGGTCGGTTCTGGGGCCCGTTTTGTTCAATATCTTCATAAATGATCTGGAGGATGGTGTGGATTGCACTCTCAGCAAATTTGCGGATGATACTAAACTGGGAGGAGTGGTAGATACGCTGGAGGGGAGGGATAGGATACAGAAGGACCTAGACAAATTGGAAGATTGGGCCAAAAGAAATCTAATGAGGTTCAATAAGGATAAGTGCAGGGTCCTGCACTTAGGATGGAAGAATCCAATGCACCGCTACAGACTAGGGACCGAATGGCTCGGCAGCAGTTCTGCGGAAAAGGACCTAGGGGTGACAGTTGACGAGAAGCTGGATATGAGTCAGCAGTGTGCCCTTGTTGCCAAGAAGGCCAATGGCATTTTGGGATGTATAAGTAGGGGCATAGCGAGCAGATCGAGGGACGTGATCGTTCCCCTCTATTCGACACTGGTGAGGCCTCATCTGGAGTACTGTGTCCAGTTTTGGGCCCCACACTACAAGAAGGATGTGGATAAATTGGAAAGAGTACAGCGAAGGGCAACAAAAATGATTAGGGGTCTAGAGCACATGACTTACGAGGAGAGGCTGAGGGAGCTGGGATTGTTTAGTCTGCAGAAGAGAAGAATGAGGGGGGATTTGATAGCTGCTTTCAACTACCTGAAAGGGGGTTTCAAAGAGGATGGCTCTAGACTGTTCTCAATGGTAGCAGATGACAGAACGAGGAGTAATGGTCTCAAGTTGCAATGGGGGAGGTTTAGATTGGATATTAGGAAAAACTTTTTCACTAAGAGGGTGGTGAAACACTGGAATGCGTTGCCTAGGGAGGTGGTAGAATCTCCTTCCTTGGAGGTTTTTAAGGTCAGGCTTGACAAAGCCCTGGCTAGGATGATTTAACTGGGACTTGGTCCTGCTTTGAGCAGGGGGTTGGACTAGATGACCTTCTGGGGTCCCTTCCAACCCTGATATTCTATGATTCTATGATTTTAGCTATGCATGTATCAACAGTGGTTCTGATAGGTCAGTATGTGAAGCTGTGGTTGTCCTTTAATATCCCCTGGAGTGGAGAGGTAGGGGTAGGAATGTGGCCCATGATGCCATATGGAATGATGAGGGGGAGTGTAGGGAAGTGCTATATTGGAATTCACCATAGACTGCAAAGATAAGTGGGCCTGGGCTCATTGAACCTATAGGTCAAAAAGAGTCTGCAGCATCTGTTTGCTGTCAGGGAAGTCCCATTACGGCCGGGTGCTCTCCCTCCCCAAATCCTGGGCCTTTCTCCGTGCAGTCTGCCATATTGATCCTCCAGGCCCTCTGTTCATGGTCTGATGCAGTACTGGCTTACAGGATCTCACTGAACATGTCATCCTGAGTCCTCTTCTTTCTCCTCCTCATAAGGCTCATGTGTTCTGTGGGGGGGAACTCCTCAAGGTGCAATGGTAAAACACGCAGAGGTACAATTGCCAGTACAGTTTCAAAAGAAAGCATAAATAAAGTTTCAGAACTCCCTTCCCTTGCTCCCAATAAGTTTTAAACAAGACATGCAATAGACATTGTACATATCCCTATTTTGGCTTCTGCTTTGCAGTGCTTGTGCATGGTACCATGCCCAGTTCCAGTCATGGTGAGTGTGGCCTGCCAGGGGTCAGGAAAATGAGAGAGGAATTGCTCAGTTGCACGCAACAGCGTATAGGGCACTGAATCCTGCACTGTTTTCTACAGGCAGTGAGGATTATCACTGATCTCACTCCTGAGGGTAACAAAGTCAGACAGAAAATCCGCTCTTGCTAGCATCCCAAAGCTGCCTGGGCCAGAAGGCAGCTAGCCTGTTTACTGCAATGGTGCCTACTGAAGTTATTGCCAACTGGTGTGGGAAGGTGTCCTACCATGGAGGAAGAAATAAGGCTGCCATCCCCAGAAACCTGTGAGAGAAGATTGCAGAGTACGTCCATGGAAGTTTTTCATTGATTTCTCTCAGAAGGATTTATGGGACATCCCTGAGTACATAAACAAAGTACTCTGCATGGCCCCTCTTGCCTAACTACAGGGGAATGAAAAGCAGATAACTCTACCTCCTTGATGTACTGCTACCTTTTCTCATAAGAGTAAATTATTGAAGAGTTGATAGCTGTGTCCTGCTAAGTTGGGGCTTCCATCACTGCAATGGGAAATAAATTTATATACCTACTTGAGGTTCCTTCCCCTGCATCGGACTTGCCCATGCTTGACTGGACTGTGGTGGAGTCTCAAACAGGTCCTGGCTCGTGGCATAGCTCAACCCCACAGTTGCATGCCCCCCATCCTCCTCCTCTTCCTTGACCTAGCTGTTCATGTGAGGGGCATGTGACTCAGTGATGATGGGGTCTCCACCAAGTATGACGTGCAGCACTTTGTAAAAATGGCAGGTGTGTGGCCCGGCACCAGATCAACTGTTGGCCTCCCTGGCCTGATGCGTGTCCGGCAGTTCCTTCACTTTCATGTGGCCCTCCTGCTAGTTCCTGTTGTTCCCCTTCTCCTGAAACCCCCATGCAATCTGCTTGTAGATGTCCAGGTTTCTACTCCTGATACTTAGCTGTTCTTGCACAGCCTCTTCTCCACACAGGTCCAGCAGATTTAATATCTCCTGTGTACTCAAGCTGGAGCATGTTGCCAGCATGGTCAGCTGGGCAATTGGACACACCAATGGAGAGCTAAGTGTGCTTGCCAAGCTGGATGATCAGAAAGGCATTTCAAAAATTCACAGGGCTTTAAAAAGGGAAGAGGGCCTTCTGATCTCTGTGACCCCTGGACAGTGGAGTTCACAACTGAGGCCAGAGCAGTCAGTGTCAGACATTGTAGGACACCTGCTGGAGGACAGTTAGGGTCAACGCAGATAATGCAGTATCTACATTTGTGCTGCATTGACTTCAATACATCAACCATGGCTCAACATTGCTTGGGGAAATGGTGTTACTATGTCAGTATAATGGAGTGGTTGCATTGGTGGGAGACAAATTTAAGTGTAAACACATACACAATCAGGTTGAAACAAGGTGGCTTATGGTGACTGTTTTGTAGTGTAGTCAGGCCTGAGCCCATTATGAACTTGTAACCATAGGGAAAACTCAGCTATGTGTTTTGAAGGACTGATAGCTATTGGAGCTTGAGGCTGGAGTTGCAGTGACCTCTAAAGCTGTTTAGCATGCATGTAGGTTTCTTTACTGCTTTTAATATATTTTTCTCTATCATGCTTTCTCCTTAAGAATAAACATGCTTGCTTCGAGCTGTGTGGAAACTTACAACTGCAGGCCATTATGCAGTTTATAGCCTCTAGAGGAAAAGCAAAGTGCAGATGCTAACCTGTTTAGGCAGTCTGGCTTACTGGGAATGTCACCCATTTAGGCAGGAACCTGTGCAGTCTGGGGGAAAAAAAAAACCCACTCCCGCCAGAGAGAGAATCTCTGCTCAAGAGAGAGAATGGGTGGGAACTAGAAACCTAGAGCGGGTGCCTTTGACCATGAGGGGGGAATACAGGTGCCGTTGCCCTGAATTATGACAGTCTTCATGATTATTCTGCCAGATAAAGCATATTGGCCAAACTCATTTATTTTTATTCTCTGGTGTTTAATAAGGGGGTTCTCCTGTTTCAAGCCACCTGATAACTTTAGTGGAGTGTTTTCAAAAGTCAGGTGACACATTTCCAGACTGATTTCCTTCTTTGATTACTTTAATACTGTATTGAGCTAATGTAATTAGTAGAAATCACATTAATTTCAAGCCCACTGTGTGAATCATCCTGTGGCTCACATGGTCGATTGGCTCCCAAGCCAAGGAAACCCCTTGGGAAGAATCCCCAGCTCCCAAAGTGGGAGACTCTGCACTCAAGTTTGATCAGAAAAGTACCAGAAAATAGTGAGTGAATGAGGACTCTTAAGGGCAGCATGCTAGTAATAGATCCAGCCTTGCGCTCTCAGGTATTATATGGGCTTCACCGTGATGATTAATGCTGATTAGAAAGACATTTTATTAACAAAGGAGCAGTGTTACTAAAATGGAAGTTCGACAGGCAGATTTGCTTTTCTCCATGGTGGATTCCTCCTAGGAACCTCCAGATTGCTGACCATGCTCTTGGAGTTCTGGGCCTGTCATGTTGAAGAGATGCAGTATGTGCCTCATCCCAGCACCTGCAGTTCACATGGCAAAAAAGAAAATAATTGATCACATGCCCATCTACCTTACCTCAAAGCTAGAGAGGGGAGGAGCCCTGCAATGGGCTTCAGAATTCCAGCACTTCTCATTTCACCTTGTAACACTCTCACCATCAGGGCATCCGAGTGCCCTCGTCCCACTGCTCAGGCAGCTGGTAAGGCCTGTAAAGGCCCTGAACCTCCTAGGGCAAGAGATGCTACAGAGCTATTTCAGGGTGCACATAGTCTAGTCCAGCACACAGTGAAAAATGCCAGATTGAGGAATTTATTTAATGGAGCTTTGTCCAGGGGGTTTTAGGCAGGCATGACCAACCCATGCCCAGAAACACAGTATCAGTCCCCAGTTATACTAATTAATCATGTTTTTGCAGCAGCAAAGGCTCCCACTCGGAGGTAAGTGTAACAATCAGTATGGGCCAATCAGTCTTTATTCTCACAGGGAGAATAACTGCTCCTCAAACCTTATTTTAAAGTGCACCATTAGAACATGTTTGCGTATTATCTCATTAGTAAAAGGTCTTGGGAACAGGGGTCAGGATTTGCTCCTAGGCACAAAGTTCAGCTCTCCCAGCAAGCTTAGAGCTTCTGTTAAGAGCTCCTAGCACATTCGGAGGAGACTAAGTAACATTGTAATGTCTGCTTATGAGGGAGTGCTTTCTGTACCAAAGTGATTTATGAAATTAAGCTGTATACAAACTTCCCATGGATCACTACACAAAACTTGGAATTCAAGCACCTCTGGGAGCATACAGCAACTTTAGGATTGATTAGACTACATTGTCCTATTCTGACAAGGGAATTTGGGAAGGCAGAATAGAATTATCAGAGGTGGAACCTGGAAACATCACTGGGGTTAGACTTTAACTCTTGTGAGAAGTGCCATTAGCTCCTTATCTCAGTGTCCGGGGCCACAGATCTCAAATGCTGGTGCACAGTGCTCTTAGGAACTAGTAGGTTCTAACCTGCTACCCATTAACCTGCTAACAGGTGCTAGAATAGAAACTGAGCCCTGACAAAGGACTCCAGTCTGAGGGAACCTGATTGGTTCAAAGTTTCTATATAAACCCAGCAAAGAAAGACAAAGTTGTCCATGCAACTGGGCTCGACCTTGCTCTGGACTGTGCTTATGCTTCCTGCTCCCCTTTCTCAGGCTTGACTTCCTGGTAGCATGACCTGGTCTGACTCTGGTTACAAAATTTGTGGTTCTGCTCTCAAGTTTGTTCCCTTGCTTCTGATCTCCCAGTAACCTGATCCTACCTACTTCCTGACTTTCAACTTTTGGTTTGCCCTCTGACCTCCTGGTATCTCACCCGGCCTGACTCCCAACTCCTGCTCCAACCACTAGGTCGGACAGCCTACGTCTCGATTGTGATATGCAGTTTTACCATCTTTCAGCAGAGATGTAGCCCCAGCACTACAATGAGGAAGTGGGTTAACAAGTCAAATAGTGCCACTTTCTGAACTGCTAGCAATACTTCCAGCCCTGTAGTGTTAAGTGGCCATCTCCCGTCCATGGCCTTGTCTACAATACAAAATGCTCCCATGTTTGAATATGGTGTTATGGAGATAAGAGTCCCAAATGTGATTAGATGAGAGGCCCTGGTCTGTGCTACCAGCTTAGCTGTGTTTAGCATGTCATCTGGGTGCTATTCACAGTATTGTTCAAGCACAGCAAAATGTGGAAACAGACTAGCCCAAATGGTGAGTCTGCTTAGCTTAAGAGATGTGTCAAGATCACAGCACAACGCGGCAAGGCTGTAGGCCCCATCTCAGGACATACATGTGCTGTATAGAGGTAGGAGAGGAATTCCATCCTAAACAATACAATAGGCCATTTTAGGTCTGGCCATTTTAGGCACCTACCACGCATGTGCATCTCGGGGCAAAAACCTCCTTTCAGATCCGCAGTGTGGATCTTGACTTCAGTGTGCAGTTCTCCTCAGCTGCCTGGAATGCCAACTGACACCAGCAGCAGGCCTGCGCGTGCAAGAGGGAGCAAATGCCCTATTCCAAAAAGATGGGTGAGGTAATTTCTTTTATTAGACCAACATCTGTTGGTGAAAAGCTTTCAAGCTGCTACAACACTGCAAACGTTTCAGCAAGTAACACAAAATACACTTGCTTAGAAGAGATCATGGGAAACAAAACCCCATCCGTTGTAAACACCCTCCCGCAGCAGAAATTAATGG